>NW_026517515.1:0-57185 GCF_026319265.1 Colletotrichum chrysophilum | reverse complement strand
ACCAGCTATGGCTGCTGACTGTGAGAGGGCATTCAGTACTGCGAAGTTGACCTTGACGTCGCAAAGGCACTCAATAAAGCCTCAGACTATGGGTCAATTGCAGCTGACGAAGAATTGGCTAAAGGGCAGAGTTATGCCTGTAGGGAGTGAGGTTGGCTCATTGATGGGATCATGACCGGTTGTGAATAGCTTCACTTATTTCCTTATTAGGTAATCTGTATTGGCGGCTTTGGGTCACAATGGATTTGCTTTGTTATATTGGCCAACAGGGCAAATTAACCAATACTGGCGAAGGGGCAATCAAATCAGTCAAATCTTGGCGTTATTTGATTTATTGGCTTTAGCGGCAGCGCTGCACACTGCGGACACCGGACGCCCTACGGTTCACACCAACATTTCCAAACTCGCAAGCAACAACACATTCTTTCCCGACGGCGATGGCGTTGAATTTATGAGAGACCATTCAAACCTCAGTCTAAGAATGAAGACATATTTCTCCACGGGAAAAGCTCCCCACGGGACGCTCTGCTCGTATCAGTGCTCGATTGGAGATAAGAAACCTAGATCCGAGGCCGGAGTCGGTACTAGGCTTCCGGACGAGTTACAAAACATCAACCTGGACACCTCAAAGAGCTCGTCTTCCATCCCGCATTCTCAATTTGAAGGTACGGTCAAAGATCCGCTGAGATCCACGGGCTCAAGTCACACAATGTGCTCGACCCGCGCATGGCTTCGATCCTGTTATCAATTCCATAAACGCGTGACGCCCGGCAGCACAATCTTACTGCCTACACTTGTCGTCGACTTCGGACCCCCTGGTGATATTCAGATGCCGCACTTGTATGTCACCTCGGTCCCAAAAGACACGAGCATGAGATACCTGACGCTCCAGTAATTGCTGGGGATCAGGTTAACAGCATGTACTGACATCTTCGAACCTCAAAGAGTTTGCGGCCCGTATCCCATTGAGTGCCGAATGACGCCAAAAACCCCCTGTGCGGGGTAGAGCCAATCGATGTACATCAAGCGACGCTAAGAAATGATTTTAACCAGTAAAAGCATTTATATACTCTAGAATTGGGGTAAAACTGGAGCATTTTATGGATCGGGGTTTTTGGCGTCATTCGGCACTCATTGGGATATTTGGTCTCAAGAGCATGCTAGAGGCCCTGCGCGACGCGACCTTGATATCTTAACCCCTTGATGTGCCTTTCTTGTGGATCGACTTTCTTTGCATCGTACAAGATGGCGATGGCGGTGTAGACTGGAAGTTCAAGTCGCCGTAAATGTGGAGGGTTCATGGGAGTTCACTGGGCACCTTGGCCGCGCTGTCATCGACAAGCGTGCGCCCAGGATGCCTTGCCGTCCACAATACACTCTCTCTTATGTCACTGGTGCTCTCCACTGGAGATGAAAAACGTTCCATGGTTCACGCACATGGAAGTGAGGCCGTCGGCGCATTCATCATGCACAAGGACCATCATCTCAACTCAAGGGCTTAGGTATTTCAAGATCGTATGCTCAGTCATCGCCTGGTGGGCTTTTCCTCTGAAGGTAACCCTTGGCACTGGGACGACTTGAGGGCTACTGATTGATTACCTCGCAAAATCCACCCCAAATTCTTTTCAGCCATTGACCCCATGACAAAGCATTTTCTCAAGCAGGCAACTAAGGCGCTTCAAGGGTCTCAACGCAAAGCCTTTATTTCAGCATGGTAAGACCGACTGTAGGAATATAGCGACCTGCACCTGACCGTGCTGGGAGCTGATGGCCATTTCAGGAGTAGCCCAGGTCATCCAGAGAGCGACTGGCTTTAAACGATGCTACGGCCTTTGGAAGAGCGGCCTTTGGCAACGGCTTTTGGCATGAGATTGGAAATTCTGGAATGGTTTTGTCTCAGCTGCTTTGGGAATGTCATAATCCGGGTCGGGACCGTGCTGCTAGTCACCCACGTGCTCCGACTTCAACTGGACATCCATGTATCTAGGAATTAATTACCGTGTTGCATCCACCACTGGTGTATAAACATGGAAGCCGATGTTCGAGTCGACTTTTGGCTGGATTCCAAGCGCAGCTGCTACTAGCTGCCACATTCATACAAGGGTCAAATCGAGTTCGTCACATCGCAATTTGGATTCATGGGCACTCGAGGCGCGTAAAGTGAAAGGACCGAGTCTATGGGCGATTTGTGAGTAAAGTTGCTTCTGAAATCGGAGTCAGAAGACCTGCAATGCAGGAATCAAACGAATATTACGAGTCAAGAGACGATCGAGGTCTTCCTACCATTGGCAGTACGAGACGAGGACCCGTCCGCAGCGTTGCGCTCATCGAGATGGGTAGCGCTCGGGGCTTGTGAAAATATCCTTGGCCAACAGAGGATATAATCCGTACACGAGCAAGTTGATACAAATTCTGATGGGGGTCGCCTTGCTTTGACCAGACAGGCCTGTTTCCTTGCCCAAAGGTGTCCACGTGCACTACTTCACTGTCGCTAGGTGGCAAAGGGCGTGGGATAAGCGCTGGTTCTGCGCTTCTGTTGTTCTCCGAGAGACCTCAGTCACATTTAACGTTAGTAACGGGTCGCTCAATGAGAATGGTCCGGTAATCGCCTGGTTGGGGCATTTCGAGCATACGGGGGAGTTTCGAAACGTCCACTGGTAGAACGAGGGAGAACGCAAAGTGATTGATCACCTAGGTATCATACCCGGCTCGTTTCGTCGAGGAAATTTCGATAGAGTTATTCGTAAGGTCCAGCTTCTATCTGGCGTGGTTTTGATTGGCATCGCTGTTTGTGAAAAACGTCATCTTAATGACGAGAAATTGGTCTCTTTTGAGCTCTTCCACGTGAATTTCATCCGTAAAATGGCGGCGGACAGTGCCAATGACCTTGGGGGCACGAGACAATAAGCTCGCACTCTTCGTGCGGCTGAGAGCCCACTCGAGGTTGGATTCCCTTTCATCTACACCAGGGAGAGCCGGATTCAGCGAGATCGCTCGGAATAGGCTATTTGCAAGGCTGTCGTAGACATCGCCAATGTCTCGGTCTAGGTGACTCGAAGCTATATATCCCGTACGTGTATTGGATCCTGGAAAGGCTCAGGGGATACAGTGAAGGAGAGAGACAGAGGTGTCGGCCGTGGCGATGTTGAGGTCATTGATCTCGTCATCACTAGTGATGAGAGCATAGTTGATGCTGGTGACGAGAGGGCGGGGGAGGCTAACAATTATAGTCAGAGACATGAGGTCGCAATGAGTTGGAAGCCTCGCCTTTTTTACTACCCGGGCGGACAGGGACGAAGATGCTGACGAACGCGCCGACAAAAGAGTTGGCAGCAAAATGTAGAGGACATCTGTGGTACCAGCTGCTCGGATTCCTGAGCGTCTACGTCTTGGATTTATGCTGTTGAGATTCGAAGAACACTCACAGCAACCCAGATCATACCTGGCGAGATGAGATTAAGCGTGGTCTGCGGAAACGCTAGATAGGGCATCTTCAGAGACGCGTAATCCGAGGTGCCAGCAAGGATGCCAACGGCCGACAGGTGGTAGTAGTATGTGGCCTGAGGGATCAGGAGGTGCCATAGATTCGCCGAGCATGCAAAAAAAAGAGTGCTCCGTTGTAGACGAGGTTGACTGGAGTGGCGGAAGGCGGATACAGAGATACCATCATCCCGAGGTCGTGGCAGACTGGCGTCACGTCAGGTGGCTTCCATGGAGGAAGTCAGTGGGACATATTGAGCCATTGCGTGAACCATGAGCCTTGTGATGTACGTATATCAGCTACTTGCCGTTTAAGGCTGTGGCTTTGCATCCCTTTTCGCCAGACGAGAGATGACTGAACCAAAAGTGTGGTGTTTGGCAGCGGTACCGTCGGATTTGTGGTCGAAGTCGGGAGAAATTGGCGGTAAGAAGTGGGCTGAAAGGAACCGAGGGAAGAGCAGCGATTCCACGGCGGCAGCAGCGACAACTGCCATTGTGTCGGGACAAGCCCGCGGTCTGTCGTCAACAGCGTCGGAATCGTGACCGTGGCGTTTTACCTTCTGGTGCCTGGCTTCAACCTCCAAGCCGGTCAAAGTAGACTAACTGTCTGCGCCAACAATCTCAGGGCCGTGTGAGTGCTGCGTTGACGGGAAACCGATGCAAGACGTTATGGAAGTAATATGATGGCAACGCTGGCGAACGGCCTTGTGGGACTTGCTGATCACGTGCTCTGTTGCTTGTTGGAGTGGGCAGGTTTAAGGACGCGGCAGTGTCATGTGGACATTTAGCGGTAATGCGCGAGTGAGAGCGGTTCGGCGTTCGGAGTGACATGTTCTGCCCCTTGTGGTCAGTTGATGATGAGTTAAGACGAGCTGCTCAAAAACAAAAGTAAAAAAACATACAACACTGGGTATTCGCTGGTCGTCACCGACCCAACTAGTAATCCAGCCCTCATTGGCTTATCTATGAGAGAGCGGACGAGATCCCGAATTTTCCAGTGGGTATGGTCGTATGTGCTTGTGGGCGAGATCAACAGTATTCTTGAAGGGCACACCCGAACACTGTTACTTCGAATGAGCCTCAGTCACCGCGATGCCAGCGCTGCTTTCCCACAGCATGTACGTAACTCAGCTTGAGATTTGAGTGACACTGCCAGCTTTGCAGCAGAGTACGCAAACTCAAGATGATGACGACGAAGGCAGCTGCAGGAACATTGAGCAGGAACGCGGGCATCTGGGATGTAGCGCGGACGACGTCAAAATAGAGTAAAACGGAGCAGAAGAACGTGGATCAGATAGCACTTACTGGCAAATCATAGCGTGTGGGCGGGACTGAATAAGGCAGGGCGTGGTTGCCTTGGATGTGAAGTACATGACTCGCGCGAGAATGCGGTGGACCGACCACCTCTGCCTCGATCCCCTTTGCGTCGGTCGGCCACCACTTGGTTCATCCTAATCAAAAATTCCCTCTCAGTAGCCATGAAGTCCTCAAACACCTTTGTCGCAAATCCTAAAACCAATGATTATGATCCGCCTCCACAAGACAACGTGCAGGTTCAATGGCGTATATCGTAGTGGTCGCTAACACATGCTAGCGAATGCGAAAGTACACTAAAAAACACAACAGCTGTAGGGGCTAGGTTGCGGTATGCATGCTTCTTGTGCTTCACGTTTCCCTTCTACTTCGATGTAAAGCAAGGGTGATTGCCTGTTTCCGGCTAAGTAAACCCCAGGCCAAGTAATTCCTAGATATCCTCGGCGACCCCTGTCGTCGGCAACGATTGACGCTGCGTACATCGAGGCTCCAACTCGGCGGAAGCTTGGAAGTCTGGACCGGAACGCTCCCGGATTTCCTCGATGGAATTTTCCTGGTCGATGTTGCTGTGTGTTGGTAGTCTTCGTTAAGGTTGGCTGATGACGAAGTTTTGGGGGGTGCTGGTGCTCATCGCAAGGTTGGCAGTTTGCCCTTTCTTGGCTGTCGGGTACAGCTACCGCGGTGCGCCGCTTCCAGCATTACATGAGTGAGATTGTGTGGATCAATGAACACAAATGGGTGCACAATGACCCACTTATTGGTACCGTGACGGCGTCGGCCGAGCGGCGGTGGTCTTCGCCTCACTACTGCGCTCTGAGGATGGAGGAAGTGTCAGCACCATGGCATCAAACCCCATCGAACTGGGTCATTGCAAAGATGCGTGATGGTAAAAAGGGCGTTGTTAGCTAGGTACTGCCTCAAATGCAGATGCTGGATGTTTGGGGCAAATGCAGGTTGATCTAAAAGCGCAAGCCAATCTTCGCCGTGTAGTCCGATTGTTGCGCGACGGAAAATAGTGCCATGACGTGGGCTGGGCCAAAATGCATCTGCGCAAGATATATTCGATATTTGAAGCTGTGGCCGACGAGGGAAAGTGACCCACCTCGAGATGTGAAGAATTGGGCCAAAGGTACGACATGCTGAAGCCCTCCGGCGGTCGAAGCCTGGTGGGGTGAACGGGCGAGGCACCACAAAACAGGCCAGGATCAACTTTCGCAGAAGGTCAAAATAGTGATGATGTGTCGTGGCGTCCGAGAAATCGTGAAGTTTGCTCGAGTCGGAAGCCCGCGCGTTTGTTCCCCAGTGGCAGTGGCCGTTCATGCAGAGTGGCTGGGCTGTGTTTGTCACTACTAAAATCAAGAGTGACAATTCTTCCCTTTCTTTCTTCCCTTCACGGGCTTTCATAGATAACCCCTCCTATCTACAAAGTGAAATGTACATGCTTCATGGCATCCAGAGGAAAAGGTCGGGTCCCTACCTATAGGTATAGTAGGCAGGCATGGTAGGCAGGCAGATATGGCATGCAGCCAGTAACCCCGCCACCTTCCGCTTCAGACAGTCCGCGTCAACGCGTCGAGAAAGGCCCCACCGACCGACCTTTGTGCTTTTTTTTCGTGCTCCTCACACTCACCTCTCACACCACTTCTCTCCAGACTGAATATCAAGGTTGCATCTCGCCGTCACCCTTGCAGAGACGGCAAACGGCAGGCCCTCGCCCAAACCCACCTCCTGCCAGATCGTCTCTTTCTCCCCACCCAAGATGTCTTCCGTCATCAATCCCACCGGTAAGCAAAAGATGAACTTCGTTTCTTCTGCACCTGGCTTTTGCCCTGCTTTCCATGTGCCGTTCAACGCTGACACAGGCAACCGCCACATAGCCTCCAAGCCGAAGTCGAAGTTCCGACAAACCACCCTCGCGAGCGCTTTCGGCACCTCCGCCACCAGCCGGCCCTCTCTGCTGGCCACCAAGCCAACGGCCAAGCCCGTCAACGCCGTCTAGAACCCGGCGAGCGACAGACCCAACACCGAAGTCTCCGCCGACGCAGTCCTCGCCAGTGCAGTTCCCCCCGAGATCATGAACGGCCGCGCCGGCGTTCACCCCGACCACGGCCTGCTGATCATGTACAAAGTCCGCGATACCGACCCCCGCGATGGCAACAGCGAGACGTGGAAGTTAGCGAAGCGCATCGACCCCGGTGTCGTCCGCACATACTGGGACAAGGTCACGGCCAGAACGGGCATGACGCAGCGCGCCTGGCTCTCCCGCGTGCGTTTCAAGTACCGTGTCGAGCTCGCCAAGTTGGAGAACCGAAAGGCCGGTGCCGCCGCCACCACCAAGAAGCGCAAGCGCCGTATTGTCGAGGAAGACGAGGATAGTGACTACAAGCCGCCGGGTGCTTGATTGACATTGGGACTTATGTGTTTGCGGATCATCCAGGGGGTCGCTTTTCTGTCACAGGTGATGATGCTCGCAATGACGAGCAGCTGGACGGAAATCTTTCCTGCTTCGGGTTCGGCATGCTGCTTTGTTCTCCAGGCGGTGGTGTTGATTGGTATTGGGGCAACGCAGCAAGTTAGAGGATGCTCTGCGTTCATCTTGAGACATGCAGTCATAAATTCAGTCACACAATCATGTCGTCTCCACCCACAGCAATGAGTCTCTTACGAGATCAGAGAGCCGTCCATTTTGAGCGGCGTGAGCTTAGCATTCGTGTTTGCTTGCATGAAGTCGATCAGGGTAACTGTTTGCGCGAACTAAATCAGCCAAGACTCGCTCCGAGTAATGAGGATATCGGCAAAGCGCCAATAGGAGGATGAAGCATCCCGATAGCTGATGACCATGACCTGAACACCATCTGCGAAAAGGTTCCTGAAGCGTACTGCATCGCATCGCAGCCCATGTTGGCCATGTATCTCATGCACAAATGGCACAAGGCGCGTCTTTTTGGAAGAAGTGATTGATCGTTATGATGAGCTACCAGAGAAAACAGTCGAGGATCCAATAGTCCATCCGCTGCTACCAATCCTCTTCCCTGCACCTCCGTTTTCAACCTTTCAGGATGACCTTCAGCGAGCGCAATCAGCCAAGCACAGAAATTCATACCGTATCCGCAAGCCTACACCCGAACATTCCTGGCCGGATCGAGGGTGAAGCTTAGTGGTTAGGGAATCTAGGAAGTCTGGACCATCTATCGCAGTTAGATCGGATCAACAGATGTTCATGATCGCTTGGAAAGTTAGGAAACCTAACGGATAGAGCTCATGGTGCAACGCTCAGGATATTGACTGAAAACAATTGATTTGACTCGAAAGCCATGGTGCTTCCAGTCATGCGCGTTCGAAAACACAAACTTCAACTGCAAGTCAAACACGGTTGAAGATAGGCTCATGAGGGGTTTCGAGGATGCTGGGAGCTTCACGAGTTAGTTTGTGTGTTAGGGACCTAATAGACGTGAAACCTATCAATAAGATACAGCTTTAGAGGTAAGCGGCTTGCCTGGTTGAGGTCTGAACAATCTCTAACGTGCAGATAGTATGCGAAAGGTCTCCACAGCTTTGGAGCCGGTGAATCGCATGGGCAATTGATAGTGCTTTCTCTAGCTGTTTCTGTTGAGATTTGAGATGTTATCGTTAGATTAGCGGGGGATGATGTAAAGTATGGGCATGGTTGGTCACCGGCTTCACTATGTCTCGTTCGTGGTTGAAATGTATGTGCTTGGTCTCTGAGTGAATGCTATTGCGATGTATACAAGCTAATAGATCCTGAAGTCCTGAGCATTGGCGTGCACCGGCTTGGCTCCGTGCTGACAACCTCCTGTAAGCGTCCAGCCTCTTCAGTGAGACGATCGGAGAAACAGCAGTGCGCCAAGCCGGGGGCCGGACATGATCGAGGCTATGGCAGCCGTCTAAGATGTGGCAAAGGATGTGGGTGTTGTAGGAAATCTCGTCGATAAATTCGTGCTTTAAGATGTTGAGAGTCTGGAAAGTAGTCTGCCGATGAGCCGCATTAAAGTTGATTGTGTGTTTCAGAATGGTCGAATGGAAAGAGGAGGGCATTGTGTCCAAGGGAAAACCAAGGATGGGGCACGCAGGACAGCTATATCTTTGGGAAGCGGGTGCTGAAGCCAATGCAAATACCAGATTGTCCTCTTGATTTTGGCATGCAATAATTCGCTGGTTCTTTTCATCTTTAATGCTGTTCGATATAGCGTCCTCATCTATCACTAGAAGCAGTAAGCTACTACACTAAGATGGAGCCTGTTAGACTCTAACTCTAAGAAAGCAGTAAGTCCTGTCCCTTACAATTATCCACTGCGAGTAGTAGGTCAAGATGGGATAACAGTATGCTTCGCTCAAAGCTTCACTCTTATTATCTATTAGAGAGGCTTATCCTCAATGCAGGGGCCTATTCTATTCTCTTAGGCATAATGCCTTTCATAAGCCTCCTGTCAAACTATGATTTTCTGCTATTAGTTGATTCTCAAGACTGCCAACTTCCTAAACATAATCTTTGTTTTTCTTGCCAAACCTGATTACCTAGGTCGAGATACCTAGCGGATTCTTTGAGAAGAAGGCTTTGCGTAGTCCAACGTCATAGAATCCAGGCATCCCATCTCTCCCACATTCCAAGGCTTGTCATGGGACTTACGTCATTCTTACCAATCACGTTCCCTTTTAACGTGCTTCTGTGAAGTCTGATTTATGCTCACTCCGTCCATACGAGAACAGCATTAATTTACTCTTAAGTTTTGTTGAGAACACCAAAGACGCGGGGAAGAAATCCAAGCCTTTCAATTTGATCTGAAGATCCTTATTCAACCAAGTTTAAATCTTATACCAAGTATGCCGGTAACTCATTCTACTCAGGTCACTACCAACTTTTTCGAAGAAAAGAACGGCATCCTATTGCAGGATACGACGGTTGACACCCATCTTTCTGAGATCGGCGTGTTGAATTGCATCTCAACGAAACCTATAGCAAAGGTTTTCAAGATTCTGGCCTTCATTTTATCAGTAATACCTTATAATAGCCCCTTAGCAGCATTGAAGGTAGCCCGGAACTCGTGATTGTAGTCTTAGCTCAGCTCGTCTCCAAACATTGGAGCCACGTTATTCGCGTTACTTACACCATGTGAAACTAACCAGCCACCTCAGCTGAAGTTTTAATTTGTATACCACTTATAGACGTGAAAAGTACGACTGATCGGTCATAGTTGAGACAGAAGCTAGCGCATTTACGACGAGTTCTGCTTCATGTATTTGCCGAGATTTTGTGAAGGTCTGAAACCATCATGGATGTCTACGCTCGCCTACTCCAAGATGACACCTCAACACTAAAAAGTATCTCAGTTATTCTCTTTCAGAAATCAGCCACGAAAACCAGTAATCTGGTACCTGGTTTATCCAAGATCTGGACCGTTCACAAAAGCATCGTCAAAGTCATCAAGCTGGCATCCAATCCGGGAAGGGGTGGGCTCGGAGGATGACCAGCATCCTGCTTCATCATCAAGTCGACTTTGCCGCAATCCCGGGCCATGGCTTCCAACATGAAGAAACACCGCTTCATACGAGTGAAACGCATTACGAGAGAACTGCTATCGCGTTGTTTCGCGTTAAAATTGTCTGACACCCCAGTTTCACTATTCTCCGCATCGCTGCATGATGAATACGCTACACAGCGCCGAACATTTCTTCACTTCTACCAATAGGGACGTCGACGCTACAGGCGACAGCAACAATGGAGATAATCTTCTTGAAACAGTCTCCTCAAAGTCTCAGAAATCTAGACCGTAGATATACTGTTGAGTATCGAGGAAACCATCCAAGTGGCGCTTGGGAAGGAACCTCTCAGATGTCCAATCTGGCTCGTCCTGATGGTAAATGAATACCACATAATGCATGTGATGAGAAGGATGGTCAAGTCGCCTCCTGCACAGGCTGTCGAACTTCAGCCGATCGATCCGGTCAAGATCCTATCTTAACTGCTGTTGAAGTGGAGCTCCATCTTCACGCATAGTGACAACCCAATTTAGAAGGTTACATGGACATGGCAACGCTTCGACGCGTCCCTGAGTGCCTCGGCAAGTCTATTAAATTTGCAATTGTGGCAACATCGTCTCGCAGCATGTAATGTTTTATTTCTCTCTACTGACTCACGTCTTGAACTGCACTATGGGAGCAGGGAACGCGGAGAATGTATGACGCGAGACACCCGCAAGCTTTTGACGACCAAAAGAAATCGAGCACTGGGATATCATCTTCGATGGCGGCAATCCTGCCTCGGACGCACACAGTGCTTGAACAGTGTCTTTTGTGGCTCACAGTCAGTGGTACAAGTTTGCGCGTAATGAGCGGAGGTCCGTCTCGGCGGCGGGTGTTGTGAATGTAATGCCACATGCATCCAGTTATCTATTGTTGATTTACGAGTCAAATCGTGCCAAGAAGACTTCTCTATGGCTCTTCTTGAAACATCCTTCAGCTGTCATCTCCAATGCAACAGCACGGAAGCTCTTGTTCACATGCAGGTTGCGCAGAGTTCGTACCCAAGTCAATCCCATGGACGCTTTTCCATCTACCCTTCGGAGTAGCGGGCGATGTATTCTCCCGTTCATCCAGAAGCCTACTACATCTCGTGAGTAGAAGACTTTCGTGATTCGGTTTGGAATGCACCAGTCTCAAACCGGGGACTGATTCTCGTGACCCGGGGAGAATGATATCAAGCATGGAACCACTCATCCGACGTTTGCTTCCCGTATGCTTTTCCTGGTCCATGAATACAATTGCTTGCGACTTGCAAAAAATATCTGTGCGCGTCTTTCTCCATTGTCTTCCCTGCCGTTTGTTGTCTCTCTTTCGCTGAGTGAGACACGCCATAGCCATCACATTTCTCCGCCCCGCTCTCGCTTTTCAGCGTTTGCATCTCTGCACACATAAGTATGCGCGTGTTGACCGCGGTAAACCGAAGTCAGCCTTTCTGGCCATCCATCACATGGTCAGTCCTGACTCTCCAGTCGAGAGTTCGTCGAGAGCATGTGTCTTTCAAACTCTGCGGAGGTCAGTATCACATCATCGTTGGCTCATAGCCTAACCCAAGCTCACCTCACTCAACTAGACCGTTTGCCGCCTTCCTATCTCCATCTTCGCCATCGACAATACCGAATCACAGAAGCCCATCCCTTTCTGTGTGCACACTAGATCAGTAATCCTGGCCTTCCTCGCCGAGAACAACATTTCCAGGACGGGTTTGTGCACAAGAGCTGACGGCCGCAGTATTGCCGCCTCGCTCTTTCACCTTTGCAATCTCGACCATGGCCACCAATTGATTGGATACGTCTCGGAACAGTTTATTGCAGTTGTGTTCGAGCTGTTGAAGCTTGCTGAAGACCAAGGCCACTTTGTCGGCGCCGTTTGGAGACAGGACGTCATGCAGTGGGGACCTGACAGCTTTGCGGGCTGGCTCCGTGTTCACTGCCATGTGCGGAATCATTGGGAGCCGCAGATGACGCAGTCGCCGACTCGCGTGCGGCAAACGTATCCTGCCCATCCGGAGAGCCTCTCGCGGCGAGGACAGGCGAGCCGAAGCAACGCATCCAACCAAGATGCTGTTCTTGACGAGATTCTCAAGGAGCCTGACAGATATCGGTTCGTGTCAATGTTGCTCTCTAGATCTGTGCCATTCTTTACTAACATTTTGGTGAGGCCGAGAGCAAGGCCTGACCGTGGTATCCGTCGCCGCCATTCGACTTCAACAGCGGTATCAAAGCCTCCGACGCTAAAGAAGGCCCGTCGAAGCGGCGATTTTGAGAGTATTAGCGAGGTAAAACGATAAGAAGATTCTAAATGAGATGGACGACGTAGTGTGAGGATACATTGTACTTATAAACCAGTAAACTGGGAGTGGCGTTTCGTCCTCCCACCGCATAGAATTTACGGACAGACATGTAAAGAAAACTTTGCGACTAAGGGTGGCTTTCAAAGACGTACTTTAGCCAAATGCCCTCCTACCTTATCATGCTTCAACACACAATTTGTGACGTCTTGTCAAGTCAGATAATAAAGGCAAGCAGCCTGACATGCACGCCGGAAGAGCAACGCCCGGTTTGAGATTTGAGGGCAGCTGCCCCTGATCTCGAAATCGGGGGATTGTGGGACTTATTGCAAGCCACGCCCATGTACAAGAGTGCTTTAGGACTTTCTATAGATGGGTCCTATCCTATTGACTTCGCGTTCTCCGAGAGGCATATCTTCGCGTAAGCGGATTGATATCCAGACAGGAAGCATCCTGGACGCTTTGACTAGCGGCTCCCTCCGCAAGTCATAAGTCAGGAACTAACAAGAGCTTCATCTCCAGAAGTGAGATACACACGTGAAGATACTGCCAACTCAAGCCGCTGGGGAGCTTGGGCTTTGGGATGGAGGCACCAATTTTCAAGTTGGTATCTCGACCTCGGGGCTTGCTGACCAGCCTTAGCCCCTCCGCTTAAAAAGCATTCATTCATCTAATTAGAGCTTCCATTATACGGACTCCGCAGATGACCGGTTGGCCACTCAGACCATAATGCAAGGCGAACGCGACGGACATCTCAATACAGTGGCCTTTCCGACACCAACGTCGCAGCCCTACCATTGCCTGGGCATCCTCAACGAACCGCACTGAGAGTAACATTCGCGTTCTCTGTTCGCTTTGCGACTCTTACCTTAGTAAAGCTAACAGCCCTTGCAGCCTACTCCATACAATAAACGAGTTAGCCAACATCGCTCAGGTGAACAGTGGCCGGAGCTTTCATCTTGCTTGCCGTCAAGGGCAATGCAATCGAAGACATGCTGTAGTTTGAGGTAACCTAAGGCTTCGTCATTAGCCTTTCACTGTTCGAATTCAGGTGTTGTGCTCGCTTCGTACATGACACAGAAACAGCCGGGGCAGCTTCTAGAACGAGCCGGGACTCACTTGGTATATCGGTGGTTCCAAGCTAGTCACATAATGAGAAGTCTATAACGTTTTTGTACCGAGGGCATCGTAGAAATTTACGGCGAGGGTAATGTTTAAGGTATCCTCGTCGTGTCTCTTATAGGCCACGGCGAGTTAGAAGAATCGATCGAATGCAACGGTGGAGTTCAAGTTATGTAATGGGCAACCTAAAGTATCCCATGAAGCGGACATATGCTTCTTAGGGAACACTGATCTTATCCCGGCGGCCGGTGACGAACAAGTTGAGGCCTTCGTCATTGTTAATTCCACGACGCGTCCCAAGTATTGTCAGCGATGAGCTTGCTTTAACAGGAATGTGAATAACACTATGGAATGTTTCAAGAGAACCATCAACTGAGCATTCTGGTTGTGGATATGTCGTCAGCTGATAATAAAGGCGAAGTCGTCCGTGACACAGCCGAGGAGGACTGAGTCTAAGATGATAGGGCGGCATCTGATTCGTGAGTGAAACTGCGTGATTGTTCGCAATCTTCATCACTTCTAACCTTTTCCCTCACAGTTTGACAGTTGTGGGCGCCCCCTTTTGACTGCCGTATGACTTTGACGGGGAAATATCGAGGTTTATAATATTGTTCCGCTGTTGCCAAAGCTGCCGCCACCCCCTTGTTCAACAGATGTCACAGACAGGCTTGTTCCAAACTGATTACTCCTGGCTGTCTCGGCGAACTTCGGAGGGAAGCACAAGCTGAAATATCTACGTGTGGATTGTAGTCCGTGATTGGCGATTGATTCTCCTTAGTTCAGTGAAAGAATTCCTGGCCGTCAAGAGACTTTCTTTGTCAGGCGGCAGGTATTCGGGGTCACCTTTGGGGAAGTAATGGTCCCACACGACGGAGCGTGGCACTCTCCAGGGACGTTGTTGTCTCCGCAGAGCATCTTCCACAGGAAGCCAGAGACCCGCACTCGTGACGTGTCTTCCCGTCGAAGTTTATGGCCAACGGACAGAGAGAACGGTCGATAATGTAGGATTAGACTTGATTTTATACGGGACAAGAATCTTGTGGGGTTTTGTCCACTGAGTGGCATGGCAGCATAGCTGTTCGTTTTGGCCAGCATTCGGAGCGTTGCATGTTGGTCGTCCACAAAGGAGTAATATGTGTGCGACCCAAGTTCACAGACTCAGTTGAGTCGACAGACTTAACATATTTGAAAGCATTGGAAGAATCAACTGGTCAGGTTGCCTGACTGGAAAACTCGACGATGATTTTCACGACATCCGGAGTATTGGGGCCAGAAGCGGATTTGACGCTTTGGTTTTGCGGCTTTCTGGTGAGACTTAAGCAGAAGGTAAAGGAATGGGGATATTGAGGAGAGGAGGAGACCAGCAGGCTCGGATGCGACGGAGACGACATGCATGGCAAAACACAAGTTTCATGTAGGCGGGAGCAAGATTGGGAGCGGGAGCTGGGAAGGGTGTTGGCTGGTGGAGCCTGGCGGCGGCGCCTGATGAGGCGTCATAGCACAGTGCATGAGAGTTCGATCGTCTTCTCTGGCTCCTGATTTTCTCCACAACCTTCTTCGCGGTGAGTTTGGCGTTGGTGTGGTTAGTGGCCGACGTCTCAACAGGTTTGATAGGTCCAGGGGTGAGGGCTGGCGTGACCGTTTGGAGAGGCAACGTCTTTAGGCAGGCACCGAAGCAGTCTGGTGTTTGAGATTCCGTGTTCAATATCAGGGAGAGCATCCTCAAGGGTCTGGTTGAGAAGACCGGCATGATTGGCGCTGTAAGCGTAATAGAAGCTGACCAAATTGTCGAAAATAATGAATTTCCCCAGGGCTGGGAAACTCATGGCACGGGGCATATGGAAATCACACTGTTAGATGTTGGTTGGTGCAGACCTGCCGGGGTGAGCCGAACGGCGGCAAAAGCCCACAAGTGGCATGGTGATGCGTTAAGTATGATATTATAGATGGGAAGCCTGGTAATCGTCTTATATGCTTTTAGTCTCGAGGTAGCAGAGATAGCTAGTTATTATTAGGTCAGCGGTGGGTGGGAAGATAAAGGATGAGGGCTTCCTATTTGCCTAGATAGTTGAGATAGCATAAGGGATCTTGACTCTCTAGAAATGAAATTTGGGTGGACGCCAATGGAAAGCAGGGGTAAGGACTCCGCATAAACAAGCCGTTTCTCTAATGGGATGAGGTAGCCTAGATGATTGGTAGTAAAGAAGCAAATGTGAGCAATCAAATGGGATGTAAGCTTAGCAATAGGCAAGCCACCTTGGTGGCACGCTACGGACTTGGTATAGTAGTTCATGCTGAAATATACTACTAGGGAGTGTTATGCTCTAGCTCTTTAGCTCCCTGAAAATTTTTTCTCAGTGCTCCGCTGAGAACATACCGACTGCTTTTCGACCAGAAAGCGTTCCGCATGATAATGGAGCCGTATCAGACGCGAGGTAAAATATCGGCTCTCATTGGTTTCAATGACTCCTCTGGGTCTCTCCTCTCATCTATCAGGCATCCCCGCACGCGTATTCCATTCCCACCTCCGCGCTGCAGCCCAGTATTTTCCTCGCCATACCGTTGTCCGTCTCGATTTTCTCTAGGAGAGGGGGCAGTCAGCTGAAGTTTCCGCGGCTAGGCATTGCTGGAATCGCTGGTGTTGGGGCCATTCATGGACACATACGATTGTGGGAAGTCGTTCACGTATGGTTCGTCCGACGACGATCCGCATGCCGTTGCCTCGTCGGTGCCCTGGAACCTATGCATTGAAAAGAGCACTTCTGGCTCGGGATGTTGCAGGCCAGGGTTAATGGGGGCCAGATGTCTGCCATCGTTGACAGGATGTGGAAAGTTGACGGGACTTAGTGGTTTAGGTATGAAATGATTGGCCTGTGTGGAGCATTCGATTTAACTGTAATTGCTCGCAAACTCGTCCTCGTATAGACGGTGTGGTTGCCGGTCGCGGAGTGTCTCTTGTTCCGCGCCGGAATTGAAGAGTTGATGAATGCCTTGGCCTGCCTCGGAGTTAAAGAGGTGATGAAAGCTTCGATTGGGTTGAGCCATGTTCGCATCAAAGATGTGTGCCTGTAACGAGACTGATGGGTTGGATATCGGCAAGGCTGATGGTACGGTGTTTGAGATGGATTTTGGACGATGTGGGGTTGTTGATGCATCGTCATATTGATTGACTGGGAATGAGCATTTGTTGCACTTGTTCTTGCCTCTTGTCCTCCATCCAGAAGGCAGACATCGACCGCTCCTTCCGATCGCGCATTGAAAGTGGAGTCTGCAATTGAAGAAACACCAGAAAGGTAGGAAGGTAGCAAGGCAGCGCTCAAGTCTGGGCCTGCACCAGTTCGCACAGTGAACTCAGGCCGAATTACAAGGCGCATTTGGATCCGGAAGCGATTGTCATGAGACTGCCCTTCTAGAGTGGCTGGACTCGCAGTGGAGGTTGAGATTTTGGAGCGAACATCCCCCTTTGCGAATGGAACGTTGCTGGTTGAGTTGGCCAGAAAGCTGCCGGTCTTATTCCAGCAGGTGTTGCTGACTGCCTCAGCTCTTATCGGCTGAGTGACAACTCAATTGGTTGGCGATGAAGGGGGGAAGATGGGGGGCGTACTGGCTGAACTTCATCATCCTTATGTTGAATCTGCAGGATATCCCTAAGATCAAAGCGAAAGGAAAGGAAGGAACTAGACCAACTGACGTTTAAATTAACAGAAGGATCAAATACTGTGGTTACTCCCCCTAAAGAGATAACTACAACCGAGGCCAGACACCTACTCCTTCCTTCCCTAATGGCACCTGCCTGGACGAACTCAACAAGGCAAGCAACCCATTCCTTCAGAGATTGCCACAATGACGCTTCCAATAGTTTCCATTTTGGTCTTTGGTTTTCTGAAGTCAGTATTATGATTGTGTGCACTGCACTGTGTACCTGAATGCAGCTAGCCGTCTGCGTCTGGCGCACATTGGTGGTTTATTGGTGTCTCAGCATACAAACAGGTTCCCCCTCAAGTGCCCTCCTCCCCTCCCAACCCCTTAGCCCCTTCTGGCCTCTTGCCCTGTAGGTATGGACCCAAGGTCCGACTCCCCTCCCCAGGGATCACCAGCTTTCGCCGGTGGTTTTTTTAATGTGTGCGCTGCAAGTTGGTTAATTGGGTACAGGTCAGTAGGGTAGGTTATGGTTTTTTGTTGGCCCTGGGGAGGGGAGTGCAATGCTTAATGGTCAGACGTCCCGCATCCAGCGAGACATCCGAATGGATAGTCGGCGATTGGGTTTCGCGCATCAAGCGAGAAGTCCAAGAGATGTTCGCCGGTGGGGTCTCCCGCATCCAGCGAGAAACCCGAATGGAAGTTGTTGAAGTTGGCAGCGGTGATGGCGATGATGGTTGTGACAGTGGTGTTGTGGCGGTTGTGGCAGTGGTGCCGCTGACACACCTGTGACCACTGTGTGGTGTATGGCTGGTGCAGGCTTGGGCGTCGGGATTACGTCCTCTCTGTCCTCTGCCCAGCTGTGCCCTCCATCCAGCTCCTTCCTCCCATAACCTCACCGACACTCTTCTCACCACGACCGACCGAGACAGATGAACCAGCTCATCGCCGGCGATTCCTCATCTCTCCTCTCTGAATCAGCCTGCAGTCCAGCGGGGTGGGTCCGCTCCGCAAGTCCCTGCTCTGCTGGACCAAGCAGACGGTTGGCCCGCATGAACCTGCGTCTATGCAGCCTTCCGCGATGCTCCACATCTCACGAACTGCTCTCCTCGCTGCATGCTCGCTGCATGCTAAGGGCGGGGCACGAATCTGAAGACGGTCTGGCCGACGGTCTCCTTGTTTGCCAACATGCGCCAGCTACATTCCTCTGCCATCCACACTTGCTCTCGCCCAGCAGCCGTAGTCTTCTGGATCAGGCCTTCAGCATACTTTCACCACAAGTCAATCACAGCAATTCCTCTTGCAATCTTCTCGAAGAGCCCTTGAGGTCGCAGTGCCACACCTCAGCGCGGGAGTAACAATCTCTGCTGCTCTCGCTCTGTTCCATCAACATGTGTCGAGGCAACACCGCCACGGTAATTGCGCCCTGCCTGTAGTCAGTCTTGTCTGCTTTTCGTTTGGACTGACTGGGAGATTACAGGTTGTCGAGAACGTGAGTCTCGAGCACCTCCACGTGGGCAACAAGGGACACATCAAATGGTGCCCTGGGGCGACCCGGTCAATGTACGCCCATTTGGCAACCCACAAGCTCGACTCTCGCACCTGTCAACACGACGGAATGAACAGCCTGCTTGCGAAGCTCAACTGCATCCACGAGAATAGCGACTACCCATCTCTCGTGAACCCCCGCATAGTGCGCAAACTGCGCAGCCTCATCGGCGAGTTGGTGGACATGGGCATCCTCAAGCAAGGCCGCATGCGCACTGTCGTCTGGCCCTCGTGGACACATGCTTGGACGCTGCCATCATGGACTGGAGACATCGGACCGCCGTCAGTCGTCCCAGTAGAAGAACACGAACAGCTTGAGGTTCCCAAGGCGCCAGTGGCGGCTGGAGATGATGATGTGATGTCTTGGGTACAAACGGAGACTTCTTCTTGGGGTTCCCCGTACCAGAGACCTCCCTCCGCCTTGCAGATGTCCAGCGGCTTGTCTACCTCGACCTTTGCCCTGACCTTTCGAGTTCCTGCCCCGGCCCAGTCTTCGAGGGGAACGAATTTGTCGTCCAGTGGCCTCTCTACGTCGACCTTTGAGCCGACACTTCGCCTGCCATCCGCGCCTCCAACGGCCCAGCCGCACAAATCCACGATTTCGTCAAGCGGCCTATCCGCCTCGACCTTTGCGCCGACGCTGCGGCTCCTATCTTCTCCCGAGCATGCGCTCCCCTCGAGCGGCGTGTCGACGTCAACCTTTCGGCCAACGCTGCAACTCCCGTCTCCCAAGCGTGGTATCGCCGCCTCTCGCTTCAACTCTCACCCGACCCTTGACCTTCATGACGGGCGGTCGTCGATTCACCCGTCAGAGTCTGCGAGCGTCGCTCACACCTCTCGGCGGCGTCTGGCCCACGGCACTAGCGATTCCGGTGGAGTGGGTCAATGGCTACGCAGACAGTCCCCCCTGGTTCCTGCAAGACCGCAGCCGCCGCCGCCCCCACCGCCACCAACCCGGCCCGATCCGCCGTCGCCTCATACGCCGCCTCGTACTCCTTCTCAGACTGTCCCGGTTGGCGCGCTTCCCTCTCCGCCAGAAACCCCACGGCCCAAGGTGTCGCAACTCGAGGACCATGGCGACACGGCCCATTCTGACCAGCTTGAAGCCAGCCGCGAGCGTCTTGACGGGCTTATCGCCAGTGTCAAGGAGATTCAGTTGGTCATGATCTCTGAGCGCGAGTCCGACATGGTCAGCATTCTTGAATCGATCCAACGCGCCATATTCATGGGCCAGCGGATGGACAGCGTCGCGCCGCTTGTGCAGGAGCTGGATTCGCTCTGCCGGGGACAAGCATGCGAGGTGCAGCGGCCAGGTCAGGACAGACATGACAGACAGGAGCTGTCGCACCGTCTTAGAGAGGCTCAGCTGGGCGTCACCGAGTTGCGGGCCGCCCTCGCGGTCGGTAATGGCGATGTGATTGTCAGAGTTGAGGGTCTGGGTCTGGAAGAGGGTAAGAACGGCACTGCAGATGTCCACCTGTTGACGCAGCAGTTGGACCATCTCGTCATGACTGGCTCTTAGGCGGCTGGAAAACCTCGATCAGCTAGCGGACTTGGTGGTCCTTGGAACGCAGGAGAACTGCTGCTGGATAGGTCATGTTATGTATTGCAATTTACGGATTCACATGTTTGGAGACTTTTACCCCGTGATTGGAATCCGTGTCGAATGTTCTTATGCAGCAGGCAT
The DNA here is from genome assembly GCF_026319265.1 of Colletotrichum chrysophilum. Taxonomy (NCBI): domain Eukaryota; kingdom Fungi; phylum Ascomycota; class Sordariomycetes; order Glomerellales; family Glomerellaceae; genus Colletotrichum; species Colletotrichum chrysophilum. The sequence goes on along the minus strand of NW_026517515.1, from coordinate 36,567 downwards.
TCTTGCAGCGTGTGTGGCCGGAGGAAGAGAGCCCGCTCCGTCGTGCAGGTACCCGTCTCTGCCCCCGATCTCGTGGCACTTTTCCATCCTCATCACAACCACCTCCTTTCCGCCAGCCGCATTCAAGGCCTTTTATCCCAAAGATCCACCACACCCCGTGGTCCCTCCCGTCGATTGGGATGCGCGCCCGCGCGCCTGGCTCATGTACCTGAAGCACCTCAAGGACACCGACGAGACGGCATACCAAGCGCTCATCGCCAAGCTCGATGCCGGCGAACTCGCCGACGTGAAGTGGGCAGCCTCCGCTCAACGAACGGGCGACCACGATCAAGCCGACGAGACTGAACGCGTCGTGTTCTCGGACACAGAGGAGGAGCTCCAGTGGCAGGATCCCAAGGCATTCTTCAGATCATGGGCCCATTCCAGCGCTAAAGACCACCGGGCCAAGATCCGCGAGCAGCGGACGGAGATTGAGGCGCGGAAGAAGGGTGTGTTGATCTCTGTTGACAGACAATTCCTCGCGTGATGCAACGCTGACGGGTCTGGGTTGGGTTCCAGAGCTTGCCACCGTTGACAAACTGGCTGCCGAGGTCACGGTCCCCGATCAGACGACAACAACGACGAACATCCTCGAGCCTCCTGTTCCGTCGCCCCCGACTACACAGTCCGGTCCGCGCCAGTCGGCATTTTTTTCGGGTCTCGCCGCCACTACAACCGCTGCGCTGGGTCCGTCGACCGCGCTGCCGAACACCCATACCGGTACCGTCCCCGAACACCACGGACAGGCTCGTCATCATGACCAAGGCGGACGGAAGCAGACCGGGCTTGATGATCGGCTCGGACGTCTCCGAGCAGGTTGATAGAGGTTTACTTGGTGTCGCGATAAAGTTTTACAGGGAGCTGTTGTTCCATAACACAAGGGGGAAAGACACGGCGAACATGCATATCACAAGTTAAATAGCATTCATTTCTGCAAACACTCCAAGCAAACTCTTGTCCCGTATTCTTGCTTACTGCCTCTCGCCGGCGCCACTCACTCGCACGAGATGCTCCAGCTCCTTGCTCTGCGCCAACGCCGCGGCGCTGGCGACAGCCTCCGGTATCACCACCGCCAGCTTTGCCTCGTGCTCCTGCAAAGCCAACGAGGCGCTCTCGACCTTCTCGACGAGCAGCTCAGGGACCGGCGGTCTCGGCGATCCATCGCTTCGGCTGACACGACGCTGCAGCTGGTCCACGCGCTTCCGGCACGCCAGCAACCGCACCTCCGTCGCGTCCCGCGCTGCCTGGGCCGCGACGGCCTCGCGTTTCTTGTTGGACGCCTCGGCAATCTGGATACCTAGCTCGCGGAGCTGGCTCAGGGTGTGGATCGCAGCGGAGGAGAGCAGCTGCGGAGGAGGTGGAGGAGGAGCAGCAGCAACGACAACATCACTGTGATGGCCATCCTTGACGCTGCTGCTGCCGTGACGATGACGGTCTTCCCGGTCGCCACCACCACCGCCGTCGACAAAAGCCTTGCCCTTGCGCTCCTTGGCCCGTCGCACGCAGCCCGCCTTCCACCACCTGTACGCCGCGACCGGATCGGCGGTCCACTCGCCCCCGGGCGCCGCCTTGGCCCGCGCGACGGGGTCGCCCTCGTCGCCGTTCTTCTTGAGCTCCCGCCCGATGTGCAGGATCATCTCCTCGAAGCCTGGGCGGAACTTGTCGAGATCGGGGTACGGTCGGAGATCGCAGAGATGCCAGAGCCAGTCCTGCATGCTGGTGTTGGTCCCGGGGCTGTTGGCGGACGGCGGCGATGACGGGTCGAACTTGAACTCGACCAGCGTGCGGACAATGATGCGTTTGCGGCGCCATCGAAAACATGCCTGGCTATGATCAGCCAACAGCGTCATCAAGCCGTAAAGCGGTCGACAAGCTACCTTCTCCGACGCGACCCCGACCTGAGTCTCCTGCGGGCCAGGCCTATGCGAGAGAATCCTCTGTTTGCTCCGACATTGGCCCGTCGCTCACGATCAAGCAGCGACCAGAGACGCAGCAGGAGGACGCTGAGCATGCTCGCGCCGAGCCGGAGCACCCTGCGTCTCCCAAGCCCAAGCAGACGACGATATTTCCGGCTCTGAAAAAGAAGAGCGTTGGCCGCTCGGCACATCTTGGCCGTGAGCTTTACCGTGCAGCTATGCGAGTGTCATGCAGACACCGATCTGATACCGTTGTCCATCTCTCCCAGCAAGGTGAAAACCCTTTCCTCGGCGAGCCTCCCTTCGACCGACTTCTCCTCGAACACCCGCTCTTCAACCGACCTTTTGAAAGATCCCTCCTCGGCGAGCATCTCTCCAGGCGACTTTTCGAAGAACTTGTCTCCGACGGACCTCTCTGCGAAGAGCCTTTCCTCGACGAACCTCTCTTCGACAGACCTCTCTTCGACCAACTTCTCGAAGAAACTCCGCCCGGCGAATGTCCCTTTGACCGACTCCTCCTTGACGGACCTCTCAACGACCGGTGACGCCAACAGCCAGACCCTCGACCACCTTCCCCGGAATGCCATCCCCGCCAACGCTGAAGACGCAAAACAACCAAAGAATACTGTGCTCAAGACGTTTGGCCACTCCGTGGAGCTAGCAAACGAGAAGCCCGCCGCCCCCGCAACGGTCGCGACGAGACCTGAGCCGTCACCTTTCCAGCCCAACATGTCGCCTCCTCCTCCCACGCCCGGACTGCGGCCAGCGATGACGACGGCGCGTTCCCCCTCGACCCTCGCAGCATCTCGAGCACCTGCAGCTGTGAAGCGATACGCGTCCCTGGCTCCTCGGTTGCCGATCCGCGTTCATGCGTCGCCATCGTCCTCCACGTCGCCTCTGACGCCTGGTCGCAAATGCATGTGGTGCGGTGGTCGGGAACATGCCTCAGTGGACTGTGACAAGGTGTGCACTCAATGCGGCTCCTCCAGCCACACGAGAGGCGGTTGTGGTTCTTTGTCTGGCTTCTGATAGGTGTAGACTGCTTTTTGGTCAGCATTCGGGCGGGCAGCTTGGGGGATGGGATGGACTTGGGTTCTGCCAGACTCGCGCAGCTTCATGTCAGACGATAGGGGACATTTGCTCTCGTTGGTAGCCAATGAAAAGTCTCTGTGTTGTCGCCAATGTATCGATGATGGTCGGGTATTCGTCCTCTCTTGGTTGCTCCAGGCACGTTGAGTGGCGCGGTGCCATCCCACCCGAGCGGATGTTCTGCCCAGGTGGGATGGCGTTGGATGCTCAGTGACATTTTGGGGGGGGAGGGACATGGTGGCGGTTGCTCCCTATTGGCTTCTGTGAGGCACCCTGATGGGTGGAGAGTCCCAGTCATCAGTCGTCAGGGTGGGTGCCTTCCCTCGTGGCACCGCAGCGTCAACGGAAGCCACTGCCTGCCTGCCTGCCTGCCTGCCTGCGACTTCCATTTTCTTCGGACGCACCTAAATCGATGCGTCCGAAGGCTGCCCCACCAATTATTGAGCTGCGTCCAAGCCAACATGTGACTTCCGTTGTAAAGCCACACCATACCTACCTTCTCATACCGTCGCCTCCCACCGTCATCGCCCACCGTTACTTTCCGCATTAACTTCCCCTTGCTGCGCCTGGCTTACATGCTCATGGTTTACTGGCAACGAATAACGATAACGATAACACCTTAAAGGTTTATAGCCAGAGCACCCTTACCATAATTACAAGCATGAATCCCCGGCAAAGAATGTACAAAACTAGTAACATGTAGAGTGATAAAATGTGTGTAGAATGCGTTGATGGCCGCACTCGATCTGCCTGGTAATGGAGGGCAGATATTGAGCATAGGGCATTGGCGAGAGCGAAGGGTACTAGGGAACCCGTGATAACAATGGCGGATGCACGCCATGCCCATAGCTCCATCTTTGAAGAGAAGGAGTGGTTCCAGCCAAGACAGTAGAGGGCTCCGAATATCATGCCCACAATGATGCCCGCGACGTCGTCATCCATCAGCAGGACGCCTCCGAATGTAGTGAAGCAGGTGAGCGATAAGTCAGAAGGCGGAAGTTTAGTGGCGTCGAATCCCGTGCTGCCCATGCCGAATGGCGGAACGAAGTTGCGTTCAAGGAAAGGGGACCCGCTATAGAAGCTGAGCCAGTGAATATCCTCATCGGTCACTGGGCGAGTCCCCTTAATCGGAGACGCTCTAACAATGTGTTGTATCGGCCTTTCGACCCCCTGAGGCTGGTTCCAAAACATGGCGTAGGCCATCAAGGCGCACAAGAAGTACGTCAACGTTGCGAGCTCGATTTGGGCGGGAGACTGACCGAGGCAAAGCTGCGTAATATTCCTCATCGCGAACCAGACAAGCTGGAAGATTACCAGACCCCTAGCATAGGCACTTGTCTTGTCTTTGTCTTTTATATCCTCCTCGCTGATTGATGGACCTTCGTCCAAAAGACAAAGATTCTGAGCAGCGATGATTTGTATGGCGTTCAAGTAGAGAGTTACCGTATCGGTGGTGTTAGAGCGACAGGCAGATTGGCTGTTTCTGTCCTGCGGGGCAAGGTCCTGACTGAATGGGTCTGGCTCTGAAATAATAGCCTCATCCTGTCGAGCATACACAGTATTATCAGGCCTGCCTTCGGAGCTGGCAACATCAGTGAGGTTCACTAGCCCCAGGTCTGTTGATTCCCTGTGAACGTTCGACGGTCCGGCTGGAGACTCGCCCATTCTAGGATATATGTTGGTAGCGGTTGCTGCTGCTGTTTCCTGATGCCGGGACGACGCAGCGACAGCGCGAGTATCCATTTCCGAGAGCTCAATTGATGTTTCTGGGGCTTGCAGAGGGCCGTCGGGCTCTCTTTCAGCCCGTGCCGGTTCACCTGCGGGATATCGCATTATTCTTAAGAAAGGTTGAGCCAAATACTGGAAGGTCGCTATGACGGCCCAATATGCCTTTTCCGGCCATGTCCGTAGCACTTCCGTCTTATGATGGAAAACAACCGCGATCTTCCGCAGCGTCGAATTCTCCCTCGCTCTGCTATTTGCCAAATGAATAAGAAACTGACGGTCATGAGATTCCGGAATGTTGTCGCCGTCTTTCTGAAACTTGAACTCTATTCCGCCCATGTTCGCGAAGCAAGCGTGCCTCTTACCCCAGGTCTGTATGTTTCCATGACCTGAGCGAAAGACTTCGGCGCCAATGGATGACGCTCGCCACGTCCCAAACGCCATGCTTACGAGAAGTTCTGGGGCAAACACAACCATGCCTGTCCATACTAGTTGGCGCCGAAGCTGTCGATTTGGGGCGGCATCCCACCATCGCCGGAGGAAGAAGGTGGATTGGCTCTCAGGATGTGGCGGCGAGACGTTGAGATGTAGTGCCAGGAATGTGCTGCTGATAATGGCGGCGAGACATCCAAATACGACGTCTGATGGTTCATCGTTTGCCAGACGCAACCAGTTGAGGGCGGGGTGGATCGTGTCGGACATTCCCGTGCCGCTAGTGGAACAAAATCGAAATTGATTTGAAGATTAATGATGCGGTCCAGAATGCCGTAGCCTGAATAGATTTCAATAAGAACAGTAAAGTTGAGAACTTGAGAGATATCGAGGGCTAAAACAGTCCCTTGGGTACACCTTATGAGCGTGTTATGCAATAGTTATGATGCAATCCTTCAGTTGCCTGATGCATGGTTCGCTGGCAAGTTGGTCGCCTCGAGCAAAGCCCAATTACGGCCTGATCGCCACATTCTCAGTAATTCCGCCCAAGGCAGAACACGTCTTAAGTAGGTCAAATCTTCCTTTGACTGGACCTTCCTAAGCTGGCACGATGCATACATCGACAGTCAAGACGCACTGCGATAACACGGCTGGGTGGTCGACCCAGTTTTTCGACCTGACGCAACATAGGTCACATGTGTCTGCGTATCGTCATGGCGTCGCGGCGCGTCTCAGCCGCCCTCACATCACGTCACGTTGTGCCCGAGCCCTTCATCGTCGCAAGGCAATTGAAGGAAAGCCGTGAGTCTCAATTCAGCCCCGCTTGGTTTCTCTTGTTGTGTCTTGTCTTTTCCCCACAAGCATCAACGCCTTCTCACATCATCCCTTACTTAGAGAAAATCAACGAGGCCGGTGGCCGTGGACAAGTATTGTTAGGGGCTTCCAAGCGCTACCACAGATGTGGGAGCTTCTAGGTTCTCTGCATAGTGCTAGATATGTCGGATTCTCCCTTGCTTGCAGGGATGTTCAGGTGGCGCCCAACACGTCCGCTGGTACCCCCTCAGCCTCAGCGGGGTCGCAGCCAAAACGTCCATCGTTGCCGACCGACCAGCGGGACAGCAGAAAGACAAACAAAATAAAAAGCTCAAAAAAACATACAACACCGGGCATTCGCCGGTCGTCACCGACCCGACTACTACTCCAGCCCTCACTGTAATCATCTAGATGGAGCGGAGGCGGCCTTTTTCGTGATGGCTTCGCCAACCTAAAACGGTGGGCACCGCTCCCCGAAACGGACGGAGCGGAACATAATGTGACCGATCAAGATTCCGTCTTATACGGTTGAATTGCCATTAGTTCAGTCTTTGACGTTTCGGGACTTATATAGACACCATGGTGTTTCTATAACACTTTCATTTCAGGGGGCAGCCGTTATCAGGGAGCCAGGCATCAACTACGTTTTTGCCCGAGCGCTTCTGTAGCTAGATCGCAGGGTGAAGTTATGTTATATGTTTTTAGGGACTTGGCCGGAGTGAACGAGCGGGAGCTGCAATCATGCTCACCTGTGCCACATCCGTACCCATGTAAGTGCCGAGTTCCTCAGTGGTAGTCTACCAATTGTGTTGAAGCAATCAGTCGGACAGGTGTTGAAGTTCTGGGGGACTTCCTCGGTGTCTGTGTGCTCCTCCTCAGCTTCCGGATTACCAAGGACCCCTCCTACCTTGTGCAGGTCAGTTGACAATGTTTCAAGTCGACGTGCCGAGAGGAACCCCCTCCCCCTTCCCCCGGACGCAGAGACGCGCTCCGGATACGGGATCCTCATACCACACCCTATGCGACGCGCAACGGGCGACGGATGTGGTACGAAATCTCTACGTCCTGTTTACTCAAAGCATACGCATTTCATTCGTTCCCTTACCCTCTCTGTTTTCCGGTTTCATCAGAGCCTTCAATACTGTGTATGTAGCGTTTCTAGGCCCCGTGGGAGTGTATCCACCTAGCTGCCCACAGTCGAGAGGCTACTAACCCCAGACGCAAGTCCATTTACAGCAAATTTGATATCATTCAAACAGGGGTGTACTATGTCCCAAACATTGCATTCATCTAAACAATAGCTGTTGTCATGCATATGCTGAGAGTGCTCGTCTGTCGCGCAGCACACGCGTTTATCTTGTCAGGCCGTGGGAGGACCTCCACATAACGCCTGGTTTACGACCTCTTGGCACTTGCCATTTCCTAAGCCAAGGTTCCCACTTCCTACTCGGTGTTAGACAGCAACGATGATAACCCAAGCGGTCATAATGAGAGAAAGTGCAAGGTTATCGATGCCGCCTGTGTAATTGAAGCATAAGACAGAAACATGGTGTATTACGATAGAGTGGTCCTTCGCCAAATCCTTATCTTTCTACTCCTGCAAAGATCCTTAGTGAGATAAAGAAGACCAGCTGCTGCCTTGAGAAAGGTTCTCAAAGGCATGAGGACAGTTTCTGCCTTAGCAGGCTGCCAGTTGACGCAGAGGTGAGCAGGAGTGAGTCTCTTGAAGGCTGCCGCGTGTCCGATCGACAACGGGTGATAGGCTCTGGTGATTTCATCCTTCCCTGGCATGAAATTTTGGGTCTTAGCGACCATTACAGGGGATTGAACAAAGCCTATGCCCGGCGTGTACGTCTCACCAAAAGCTGGCCATGCAACTCTTTGGTCAGCTAGACTTGGAAACGGCCCATAGCTTTGAAGGCCGATGTTACATCCCTACACCCTATTACATGCATGTACGAGGTGAAGCTTGTGACTGGCATATGGCATGAGTCACTGAGCGTTATTTCGGCATGTACCATAGCTACGTGCTCCTGGCACCTATCATAGCTTGTAAGTTATGTTTACCCCCCTCTGCCTCCCTCCCTCTCCCCCCTTTCTTACTCTCTCATTCTCAACCTCGCCCTATTCGCCTCCCTCTTCCCCTCTCTGCTTCTAAGCTGTCCTCAGCTGGCTGATTCCAACAAGTCCGTTTCTCTCTTTCAATCATGGCTGAGTCCTCCCAACCATCCGTGGAAATGCCGCCGGAACTTCGCAATAAATCTCTTTCCGGCTCAAGACTCCAATTCTCTAATGTGCTGCTTCCATAATTCTGCATAGTGGCCATTCATTTGTAGAAGGAACTTGTGAGTGCCTTAGGACTGAACATCCTTCTGCTAGCACGACAATGCTATCGGCCGACTCGGTACTTGAAAAATCATGCCTATATAGTGAGTTTAGAACGATGTCAAAATGCTTTCTGTCGAGCGACTCACTCAATCTGTATCACAGTCATGTTGAGGAATGCCTCGCGGATGGCCTTCTGAACAGAGGCCTTGGTGTCAACATCTAGGGCACTCGTTGCCTCGTCCAACACTACAATATCTGGGTTCTGAAGGAACAGGCGTGCGATCAACAATCTTTGTCTTTGGCCGCCTGATAAGTTCCTAAGGTAGAGAATTAGTAATGAGGATAGAAACCCCTTTCGAACGGGAACTCACTGTCCATCATCTCCTATTTTTGTTCTATAACCATCCGGAAGCGACTTGATAGTTTGATGAATACACGCGCGCCGGCAAGCGTTTTCAACCTCTACGTCGGTGACATCTTGGTTGGCAAAACATCGTATATTATCCATAACGCTTTGATTGAAAAGACGTGCATTCTGGGCAACGATTCCGATGTGAGACCGAAGTCTGGAGAGAAATATCAGTTTGTAGGGGCTATAGAAAGTTTGGAAGGTTTAGCTTACGATGAGATGCTGATGTCTTCGACCTTCTGGTTATCGACTCGTCTATGCCCGCTGCTGGGTTTCAGAAGTCCCAGCAGTAGTTTTAGCATTGTCGACTTGCCAGATCCTGATTTTCTGACAATTGAAACTTTCGTTCCTGCTGCGATCTGGAGATAGAGACCGTTCAACGTAGAATCCTTCTTCCCTTCATAGCTAAATTCGACATTTGTAAAATCTACTGCGCCGCCTCGAAAGTCAAAATCTGGGCCATGTTCGACCTGGACCGGCATCTCAAGGAGACGTCTTCCACGAGTAGCTCCAAGGAGCTTTTCCAAGATGCTAGTCTTAGTTTCCTTACAATTTACTAGAGACGTAGTGATGTTTTGCCAGTACCCTACAAAAGCGACAAGGTCGCCGGGGGTAGCCCTTTCGTTAAAGATGTCGTTAAGGATGAGTAGTAGCCCAAAGGTAAAAATTGAAATCTGGACCATACTGGCTGAAAATTCACCGATGTAGAAATAGATGAGATACCTGTCCCACTGCTTGACCCATGCATCTACTTTTGAGCCGTGTTGCTTGATCGTGGCGGTCGTCTTGCTATGACTCGCAATCGTCTCCCAGCATCGAATGCTTTCACGACAATATGCTTCCATGTTTCTAAGGGAAGCATAATAGTCGTCTAGTTCTTTTGGGAGATTCTTGGCCGTACGTCTTTGGGCGATGAAGTAGCCAACCACAAGCACAAGAAGATCGAGGGCCATAAACTGCCGATGTTTTCTGATCAAAAAGGTAGCCGAAGTCGCCAGCATGATCATGTTTGGTACAACCACAAAGCAGACGTTGTCCAATGCGTCTAACAGCCCCTTCGAATCGTTCGTGATTCGCAAGATGTCTGATGTCTGGTGGATTGATTGTGTTGTGAAAAGAGAAATCGAGACTCATGGCCGTTCTATGAAATGCGCGATGGAGTTTCCCGCTGCGAAAAATCTTGACCTTCATATACAGATAGCTTCGGAGATTCGGAATGGCGCCTAGGGTGGTCGAAGCGTAAGTGATGTTTAACCCTAGGCATAGTGGAAGAACCTCAGCGCTTCGAAGTTTCGACCTCTTCACAGCTTCTGATAGCTCGGTAACAAGAAGTCCGAGGTAATAGGAGGACAAGATAGTTGATATCTTGATGGCGAAGGCAAGCAATATCGCAAAGATAACGGTGCTTTGCAACCAGGGTTCACTACCCGGCCAGAAATATTTCCAGAAGACAGAGAACTTTTGAAGCCATGGCCACCATCCTCCCAACTCCTTCATCTCCGCATGTGCATCTTGGTCGAATTTGCCGTACTTGCGGTTGGCTTCGGTGTTGGTTTCTGCGAAAGGGGCAGAATCGTCGCGTTTCTCGCCTTCTGGTATGGTCTTCAGATCTCCTGACCTTGCTCTCACCCTGGAATTATGCAAAATAAGTGCTGTGAGATCGAGGATTTTGGTGGCAGTGGCTAGAAGACTGGTCAAGGCAGTGACTAGAAGACTGGTGAAGAAAGATTAGATAGAGTGATACTTGGTGGCTAGCAACGTTCTCTCTCTGATGATTCCTAACTAAATATCGATGAACTAAAAGCCTAAGAAGACATCTGAGAGTATCTTTGGTCCTGTGTAGTAAAGACTCTCCAGCTGTACAGCGTACGCTAGGGTAAAGATGATTGAAGAAGAAACAGGTAAGGCATCTGAGAGCCTGGAATGTTTCGCCGCTTCTACAAAAGCGGTGACAGCCTCGAATATGTATTCCGAGGAGAAAACCAAAGAGTGATCCTAGACTAAGAGTGGAGGAAGTAGCTGCGTTGATGAACATACGAGGCTGTTTGAACAGGGGCGGTAACACCGAAGAAAACGAAAGTAGGGCAGCGCACAAAGCGCACAGTATGTCGAAATGCCCATTCATATTGCAGAAAGGGCCGATGAAAATTTGAATGGGGCAAGAGAATGAATGAGAAACAGTCAGTATCATGAGCGGCAGCTGTGTGGACGTGCTTTAACAGACAGCAAGGCTTTAGATTTTGGTCTGTTCCAACATGAATCTTCATAGTCGTTGCCCGGGAAGAGGCGTGGCATCAGGGGAGCAGTCTACGGAAGGCAAAACAAGCTATTCCTCAATTTCCACCATTCCGCCAAGCAAGCAACTCTCTGGATGTGGTAGTGGGAGATGAACGACAGTTGCCAATGGTTGGCTAAGTCGTCGACAGTGACGGTACTAGGTTGGCGTTGGCTTCAACGTGGCTGGTCCTTTCACATCCATGAACCCTTGGGCATATGCGACGGGCCTTTTGGTGATATCCGCATGCAGGGGCCAGGTTTCCCTCCAAGGAAATGGCTCTGCAGTCATGTCTCGCAATGATTACATCTCAGCGTATTGGTGTACAACTCCAAGCACCCCTCGGTGCATTTATCCACCCACCTGGCATCTGCTGTATACCAAATTGGGTGTCCAGGGCTGGCAATGCTGTGGTATGTCTAGGAGGGGGGGGTGAACAAAGGAAGCGTCTGGTCTGGATTCATGTTGCCAACACGATGAGGTACGTAGTGTACACACGCCCTGCTCCGATTATCAGAGCGCCGTTGGCGTGCCTGGGGGACTAGGGATCAAGAATAGCTTCTTTCTGGACTCAATACAAGAGGAAGGGTGTCTTTTCCGATGATCTGCGCTATTGTCGTATTGCAGGGATATCGTGTCCAGATACATTGGTCCGGAGACATCCATATGACAAACATCATGTCGATGGCTATCCCGCGATTGGTCGCAGGTCTCCCCTGGAAATAAATGCCATTCAAGATTAGATTGTTCTAACAATAGGTCGGATGGCGGACACCGGCAGTGCTGGAGGCGGAATCATCATCTAAACCGCGAGACCTTGTTAAAGCCGGCATCGGCTGTTGTACACGAAAAGAAAAAGGAGACAAAATGAGAACAGATGGAGTTTGATGTCAAGAGATACCATACCACCCAGGAGGCAGTCGTCGTCATCTCCACTACGAACGCGCGCGGCACACGTTCCTAACGGTTTGGATGCGCCCCAGGTCCGTCCTGATCCTGGGCGGCAGCTTTTCGAACTGCGACTTGGGCATGCCGCGGCGGGCGGCGGCGGCTTCGCGGAAGGGCTGGCGCGAGAGGCCGCCGCCGAGGAAGAAGCCCATCATGGTCATCAGGGCGTTCTTTGGATCGTCGACGAGCTCGTACAGCGTCAGGGCGGCGGTGGCGGCCTCGCCCACGACGCGGAGGGCGACGGCGATGGCGACGCGGCCCAGGCTGCTGGCCACCTGTCCGGCCGCGGGGATCATCATGAGGACCATGTTGAGCCAGAAGAGGATGTTCTGCTTGCGCTCGCGCTCAATGATCTCCTCGCCCGCCTTGGCGATCTGGCGCATGTTGTCGACGGCGTCGGTCAGGAGCATGGCCGGCAGGGCCGCGGTGGCCAGCATGTCGGTGGAGCTGGCCTCGTACAGGTTCCACTGGGCGAACCCGAGGGACACGGTGGCGCGGTCGTAGATGTTCTTGAACGTGTCGTAAGACTTGCTGACGCTGTCCTTGGGGTCGTCCATGGCCGCGCCCGGCTTCATCGTCGGGAAGTTGTGCCAGTAGACGGATGACTTCTTGAAGCACTCGGTCGAGGTGTCCGGCGACGTCCTGTCGCCTGCGACGCCTTCGCAGCCCTTTCCAAAGTACGCAAGCCGCTCCCCAATGTTGACCCAGTCCTGCGGGATGCCGTACGCGGCCATCAGGCCCTCCCAGAAGCCCTGCTCGTTCTTGAGCGTGTAGGTCGTCTCGACGGGGACCGGCAGCTGCTCACGTAAGTTATTTGATATGGACGCAGGGCAGTCGACGGTAGTTGTCTTCTTGGTGGTGCCGGGCTTGCAGTCGGTGGAAAAGTCGCACATGGGGTTCGTGCACGCCGCATGATTCTGGCAACCTCTGCAGCAGATGACGGTCCGAGTCTCGGTACAGGTCCAGTTGCCCGAGGCCTGGGCCCCCTCCATGAACTTGTTGATCTGGTCTGGGACTTGTTGCAAGACTGACCTTTGATAGGCCTTGAACTTGTCGTCGTACCCGTCCCTCAAGATGCTGTTATAGTCAGAAAGGGCAGTGCCGAGGGTGTTGAGCTGCGTCTGAAGGAGGTACTTGTCGAGACAGTGTTGCGGGATGCTCGACTTGGACTTTTCGACATTCTCCAGCGTGTCGTATTTGGATGGGCAAGGTGGGAGCATTGTGCCCAGGATAACCTGGTCTGCCAGGTCGTTGTCGACATTTCCGCTGTTTACAAGTTAGCACTTGGGATGTCCGGCTTCATGGTGGGACACAAATGGACAATGTGGCGCCGCTGTGAGACTCACGATCCGGAAGAAGACAGCAGCCATGCGTTAATGACGGAGGTGAACGGATGTTCGTTGGTGTTGATGTTGTCCTTGGCCGGAATGGGATCGGACCCCTCTGCGTCAATCATGTTGGCTGACCCAATGGTATAGAGGTTATAGAACCAGATCTGTCCGCTCTCTTCCACGTGGACGAGATGCTTCTGGCAGGTTTGCGTGTCGATGCAGTCCTGCGTGTAGTCGTCGAACCAGTTATACAACCCCGCGCCAAAGATGTGAACGTTGGTTGACCCTGAAATCATCAATGCCCAGGCAGCTGCGCAGTGCGGCTCCGACTCTGGGCACTCGCTGAAGTCGGGATCCCCGTTGAAGAGCCCGACCTGGTCCGTGAACGGGGCAGGCGCCTTGGGCTTTGGCAGGTAGTACGGGCTTTCTGTTTGAATCTGGTTCGACATCATTGTTAGGCCTACAAGTCTCTAATGATAGAAGGAAGGGCTTGGAAGACTTGGTCCAAACGCCGGCACTTACGTTGCCCATAAACACGTCCTGTGCTTCCAAGAGGAGATACTGATAAAAAACGCAATGCTCCGACGCGGTTCCGTAGAGCCAGACAGGGCCGCCCTTGCTTTCGATCAAGATGCCACGAGCGACGTAGATATCGATCTGGGTCTGTGCCGGGCCGCTGTCAAAGTCGTGGTCCGCCACCCACGCCCACACATTCTCCAGATAGCCCGACGAACCCCCAGTCATATGGAGCAACATGGACCCGGCAACGCATTTCGGATTGATAGTACCAGTGAGCTTGGGGCAGTCGGCAGCAGTCAGGCCGGTGCCCATCGCTCCGCCGATGCGGAAGTGCGAGTCCCACATGGCAGCAGAGCCCTGCAGGTCTTCGGCCATGTTCCACTCCATCAGAACTGCGCCTGGTGTAGGGCCCTTTGTGGTGAAGACGAGATCCTGGATCTCGACGCTCCCCTTTTCGCCCCAGTCCCCGACCTGCACCATAGTGTATGGGGAATCAGCGTCGCTGTAAGACTCTCCGTTGGCGACGATTTGGGCCCAACACTCGCCTACAATCACGGACCCGACCGGAATCTGACGAGTAACGGGGCTAGTTAGCACCATATAAACGAATGGAGTTGGGGAGTCGGGAAAGCCTTACTTGCAGAGTGGATTTCACAAGGTACGACCCGAAGGGGATGTACAGCGGACGACGTGTGGCAGCTGCTAACGCGAGATTAATTGATAAAGCAAAAGTGTCGTCCGTAACGCCGTCACCTTTTGCGAGGGTGCCGGCATTGATGAAGTCGCTGGCGACAAGGTTCTCATACTGGGGCTTTTGGCGCCTATAGTATGCGCCGCCCTTCATGAGCGAGCCTTCCGTTGGGTGCAGAGCCGACAGCGGCCCGCTCTGGTATGTGCCACTGGGGTTCTTCTCGTCGTAAACCTTGCCGACGACCCAGGATCGAATGACGCGGCTGCCTCCCTCGAGCTGGGCGCCATCCGTTTCGTGATCCACGGCCTTACCGACGCCGAAGACCTCGACGTTGTCCAACGTAATAGTAAACTTCTCGGAGGGGGTGTTCCCGACGGGCGTGGAAACTGAGATACCCTTACTCATGCCCAGCAAGAACGAGTCCATGACGATGATGGAGCCGCCCCTGAAGTCCCCGGACATGCGGATTCCGTTTTCGGTAGTGCTCATCAGAAGACCCTTCCAGGTCCAGCCCCAGTCCCAGAGCATGTCGATTCCGGTGCGGCAGCCGACGAAGACCATGTTGATCGACGTGAACTGCTGGTTTCCACCTGTTGTGACCGGGTGTCAGTAGTGTGAATATAGGGTTAGAGCGTTTGGTCCCAGTAATTGGTCGTCCCAGTAGCCACTTACATCGAATGCCAATCTCGCCATTAAAGAAGGTCATATCGCCCATGAAACCACCACTCCCGTTTTCTGCGACTATGCTAGTGTAAGTCAAGGCGGGAAGCTAGCCCTTTTTTTTTTTTTTTTTTTTTTTCAAAAGCCGGGAGAACTTACAGATACCCATATGGTGCTTGTCGGTAGACGGTGACTGGTAGAAGTCGACATTCTGGATGCTAGTAGCCTGGGCTACTTGCCAGTGGAGACCGGCAACGTCGTCCATGTCTGCGTCTTGGACGTCCACTATGAAATTGCGGAGCTGACGAAGAAAGTTGTTCTGTCCTTTGCCATCAGAAGCTGCCAGCCAAGATGACTAGAATGGAGACTCACCTGGTTGATGTACCACTGCTCCGCGCCTCCATTGCCGCCCGTGTACTCGTCCACAGAGATGACGCCGAGGCCGGTAAAAGACTTGGCCGCCTTGATAATAGGCCGGACATTCGCCTGCGTTCCGAGTTCCGGTTGTGGTTAGCATGCCAGTCCAATCCAAACCTAGTGTTTCATTTCATCGGGGGCAACAAGGCTCTCGAACTCACGTTTCCAATCATCTGAGTGTTGTAGTACGCAGTGATGGGCGTGCTGACGAGGTAGGTGCCCGAGGGAAAGTAGACGATGGCGGGCTTGACCGTGGAGGCGCCGCAGTTGTTGCCACAGCGGTTCTGGTCGCTCATGGCTCTGTTGATGGCCTCGGTGTCGTCCGTCTTACCGTCGCCCTTGGCGCCGTAGTCCTTGACGTTGCGGAACACCTTGTACCCGTCGTTGGCGGAACCGCCGAAGGGGACCTTGCCCGTGTGGCTGATGTCCTCCATCCAGAAGGTCGACAGAGCCCTCTTGCCGAGGCTGCCCGCAGCAGCGCCAGCCCCGGCGTCAGCCCCGGTTGGACCAAACATCTGCTCTTTGAGCTGCCTGATGTCGTCGGGAAGAGGCGGGTACTCCACGGGGACATTATGGGCATAATCTGCCTCGGCAACAATGGCGGCAGCAACGGCGATGGTCTCGTTGATGGCAAAGGCAGCGACATCATCTGCGCGGGCGCGCAAGCCGGCTGCGCCGGACCCATGCTTGGCCCAGTACGCGTTTGTGCGTGGATTGGCGAAGCGCTCCTTGTTTCGGGCGCTGGCCTCCTGCTGGGCCTTGCGGACAAGCGACCTGGCTTCCAGGACGGTCGAGTTGGCACTTGTCGAGTTGCCCGCCGTCTGGAGCTGACGCCTGTGCCGCGGCACGAAGGGTGGCACGGGCGGCGCTGGCGATGTGGGATGCAAGTCCCGTTTCAGAGGTGAGCGTTCCTCCAGTTCCCCAGAAGTCGTGCTCAAGAGGGAGACTTTGGCTTGTTCGGCTGATACCAGGACCCTCTGAAGCTCGGCGCTATCGAGGTCTGGATGGCTGGACTTCCATTGGTTGACAAAGTCATCTATGAAGGTTGAGATGTTGGCAGGACCTGGAACGAATCAAGTCAGTTCACCATCAAAGGTACTACCAGATGCGGGAGGAGGGAGGGTGTACTTGTGCCGACCGCCACAGGCTGGGAGGTAGGGCCAGCCAGTGGCGAAGAGCTTGCGCCCAGAGCTGCTACCAGCAGCCATAAACAGGAAGACTTAACGAACATGGTGATCAGATGACCTTTTTTTTTTCTGAGAGAGTGTGTGTGTAAGGGAGAGGACGGCGGCGGTCGCCAAAGTCAAACGAAAAGAGTGAGTTGATGCCAAAGCGCTGGAGGAACAAACTGAGGGAGACGAGACGGGAGAATTAAGCGTCCAGCGTCCACGGGATAAAAGGCCTCGAGATAGACAGCTGTAAGCTTACCGCTCAGTAACTCGTATCTACTCTGTAGATGCATATTGCAGTCAATGGGTGTAAGTGATAGCCAGGGTAGGTTCCTGCATTCATGCATACCGCGTGCGGCCGCGTGTGTATCCTCGTAAGGAACTTATGATATGCTAAGCGCGGGCACTCCTCCGTGCTAGTTGCTTCGGCCCGTGAGAAGTCTCCACAAAGAAGGCTTATTTTTTCATTTTTTAGTGCTGACTGTATTGTACCATCTTCCAATTTCACAAGAGATGAAAACGAGATAAGCTCAGATCCCTGGGAGCGGCCCCCTCTATCCATACTCGTGCCCGCCCCACCAAACACGGTTAACCACCTACCTTATTAGGTGGTGCGGCTGGATTAGGCCCCCCACAGGCGTGCTTACATGGTACATACCTGAAGTAGGGGACTTTTGGGGGTCGCGCGGAGACACTTCCTCATCTAGAAGCAGCGCAACCACCCAACAACAATCAGGCTATTCACAAGGCAGCCATCATCTAGCATCGTGAATGGGATGCCAGTTTGGGCTCCTCGTACAGCCCTTCGTGGGCCCCACCTTCAGCCCTGCTCCAGGCACCCGAGCTCACAACTCCAAAGCGGTTCGGTTAGAGCCCCGCCTTCCCGCGTGGGGCCCGGGTGCGCACGAGCTCATTTCCGGCACGGACACCGTTCACGTCAACCTCCTTACTAAATAGGCTAGAGTGAGTGGCCTCAAACTAGTTCTGTAATACCGGGTGCTTGACATGGAAGTATTGTAGGTTTTTGTTCGGGGGGCCAACGAACGACGAATAATTACGGGATTTTGCTTCCCTTTCGGCTGTGCGGCTCGGAGCGACGGCCCGTCTAACTATCGTTACCGTCGACTCGTTGCAGTTGTCATATCTATGCCTGAGAAAATAAGTACAGAGTCGTATTAAGCCTAAGAGTGCTATCTACTAAGTATATCGAAAGTTTCAGGGGCATATTGAAAACGCAACAGGGAGAACATGGTTGATGGGGCGATCAAATGCAAACGGCGTTCTCAATCTTCGTTCCTCCTTGCTCATAACATTCCATCACAACCTGGTGGTCCCTCGCCTGCTTGCCTTGGGCCGCGCCGGCAAACGTGTCCGTCAGCCGGTCCGCTCGGACCTGTTTCATCTGGTCCTCGACGTTAGGGATGGCGGCCTGGTTTGCGGTGATGGTCTCGGGGGTCAGGATTTTCTCAATGTCTCGGTCCTGGCCGTCGACCCACTCCTGGTAGCCCATCGGCGCTGTCTTGACGTCAATGCCTGGGATATGGGCCACGAAGTCCTTCTTGATCCAGTAGTCGTGGTCGGCCGTGCGCGCTGCCAACACCGAGGTGCGGCTCTCCTCGACCCGATCAAAGAGGAACTTGACGTCGGGACTGTCGAAGGTCGCTTGGGGGAGCGTACTTTTGACGTAGGCCATCCGATCGAAGATGGAATTCAGCGACCCGTCGTAGCCCCTCTTCTTGCCGAGAACCACGCCGTCCTTGATGATATCGTCCCCATAGTACGCAGGGAGAGCGCCGTCCTTGAAGAGGCGGTAGGGCGGGTTGCGACCATCGGCAGCATCGTACTTGATAATGTTTTCCGCCGTTTTCTTCATGTCAAAGTCGAGCTTTTCTTCGTCCCACTTGACGCCATCAACGAAGAGCTGGTTCTTATAGTTCTTGCCCTTGTTGCTATCGATGTGCCCGATAAACTCGCCGAGAGTACAGACCGTCCTGGCCGGTTGTTTTGGTTTGCAGTGAAGATATTTGGGCTTATTGTTGCCGGGGTCCTCACAGGGCAGCTCCTCCCTAGTGGGCCACTTTGCACACTTTACGCCTACTGTTCGCTGGTCCTCCGGTAAAAGCTGGTCGATTCGGTATGCATAGAAGAAGAGGATCTTCTCATATGCTGCTCGTCTACCGGCGCCCAAGGCTCTGGGAACGAGCCAGAGCAGGCTGAGGATGAAGACGGGAAACCGCATGATGAGGGACTGCTGTGAAGAAAACGTGGCGACGAGGAAACGAAGGTGCGAATGAAGGAGTGTATGAAGAAACGAATGCGTAAATAGGCTGAAGGAGCAACAGCGTCACCTCTACTGTCCCCGTTGTCCCGTTCGGTTATGATTCTTGAACGTTGAGATTTTCGGCCATCTACAACGGCAGTATGAACATGTTATGGATGCAAGGAACGACAAGAGATGTTGGACCATGAGATGGAAAATAAAATGAGATGGGAAATGAGATGGAGAAAAGTAACAAGGTGATCCACCGGTCAGCGTAGGGCCTGATTTTGCCATATCCAGTATCTCATATCCGTACCTGCGTCAATATAGACCGTAGGGTGTGGGCCAAACAGGTGACCGCTCACAAGGCTTGCACCCCGGTCCCTTGGTCAGCCTCTGCCTGACCATGAGGGGGCGCATCTGGAAACGGCTCGTCAGCCTCCGATGAGCCGTCTGACGCCCACCCCATCGTCCTGTCCCAAGCCCGCGATATCTCGTCAAAGTTATCCGCTCCAACTTCAGGGATGTCGACGTCTGGCCAAGGGCTGATGATCTTTGTGCGGAATGGCGCCGGGGGGCACGGGGTGTACCAGACCTCCAGCTGAGAGATCCAATCCTGCAACAAGAGCGCCTTTTTCCTTTCCGGCCATGAGCCTGGCGTAGGATGTATCTCCAGGTGCTCGAGAGTCGCGATGTCCCTCACGGCACCACTAGTGTTCCAGAAGAAGGCCTCCGAGTCCCTGGACTCGAGCGCCAGGTACTTGATGGGTGCATCCTTGGCACTCGACCAGATAGTAATGTCGAAGGCGGTCATGCAGACGGTATCGATGTCGTAGTTCACCATGGCGCGCGACGCCGATGATCCACTGCGGCCGCAACGAGCCTCCTGGGTATAATGGCCTCGGAGATGCGACCTCGATTCCGCGCAGGCCTGTAGAACGGCTGGTGGGCTTGATTGCGCATGGAGGTACTCGCATTTTCCAATAAGCACGTGCCGGGGCTCCATGCTCAGTTCCCAGATGCGTTGGCGCAGCTCGAGAGGCAGCCGGGAAAAAGGACCGAATGATGCCATTGAAATTGTCTGTCAACCTAGAGAGACCGAAGTGGCAGGAGACAAGAATAGATGCCTGGTTGAGTGGATATTCGGTAAGGTAGATGGAATGTGATTGAAAGACATAAAGGGACACAAAAGAATTCGACCAACTACTACGATATTTATATATCCGTCTTTAGATGTGGATCAGTTGCTGTTGGTTTAGGAGGGGTAATCATACCCTAGGGTAGCTTTTACCGGGTGTTATATTATGTAATATCTACTAAGCTTATTTTTGTGGCCTTATCAAGGAATTGATCCGACACTTACATGGTTAAAGCACGTCGTATGACTTCCAATGAAATCCCATCCATCACACCCATGCCGATGATGAGATTTGGCCGAGGGAGACGAAGCCCTTTTGGCTGACCCCCCTGACAACTGACAGAGGAGAAGCCGGTTCTGGTTCTATTCCGGGATGTGGACTCATGGGCTAATCTAATGGCGTCGTGACTCGACACCATCTGGCTGGTATTAGGATGTGCTTCGGCCCTCTTCTTCGCCGCCTTGTTGTCGTGTGTCCGCGCCTGTCAACCTCACGCTCACCCCATAGCGGACCATCATTCGTTTGTCCATCCCTCCTCCACTTGGCCTCCAAGTTGCAAGCTCAGCATCATGATTCTCTCTTCGCTCGCGTCGGCAGCCCTCTGGCTTGCCATGATGCCCCGGGAAGCCGGGGCGTCGGCAGTGCACCTGGGAAAGCGAGGCGAGACGCCTCAGGCCAATGTGCTGGCCGACACCATCAAGTCGTGCAGCTACTGGTATGACAACTACGAAGGCGAGACCTGCGTCGTGGTGCGGGATTACATGTTTGCAATCTCCCCCGAGACATTCAGCCGCTGGAACCCGTCGGTCGGTCTCGACTGCAGCAACTGGCAAGACTGGACCTCGTACTGCATCCAGGTCGCCAGCGAAGAGCCTCCCAAAACCACCACCACCACGGCGAGCACCACGACGACTGTGCCCGCGCAGTCTCAGACGCCCACGGCCGTGCTGACGGGATGGAACCCAATGGGCTGCTTCATCGACGACCACACGTTGGCCACCGAGTCGACGAAGGCTGGCGGCAGCACCCTCACTGTGGACAAGTGCCAGGCCGCGTGCTGGAGCGAGGGCTTCCGTTACGCCGGCGTCAAGTCGGGGACCGAGTGCTGGTGCGGCTCTTTTGTGGGCGGCGACTGGGCCGCAAACCAAACCTCGTGCAACGTGCCCTGCCCCGGCGACGCGAAACAGACGTGCGGCGGCAAGGCGCTGCTGCTCGTGTTTGAGGCTCAGGTCAAGACGGATCCCCTGCCGCCCATCAGCATCCCATCGACCACCTCCCGCACAACTGCTATTACATCCTCGTCCGTCTCGCTCACTTCGTCAACGTCGACACCATCGAGCACTGCACTTCCACCCATCTCCTCTCTCCCAGCCTGCGGGCAAACATGTTTCTTGAATATGATCAACACATACTCATCCCTTGGATGCTCCACCCCCGATCCGGCATGTCTGTGCCGCAATGTCAACTTCGGCTATGGCATCCGGGACTGCTCAAATGCAGTCTGTGGAGTGGCCGATGCGAGCGCAGTAATTGCATACCAAAGCAAGTACTGCGCCAGCGCACTAGCAACTGCTACGGGTGGAACGGCAACTCCAACTTCAGCTACAAAGACCACTTCCGCATCTTCCACAACCGCGATCACAAGCCTGCCAACTTGCGGTCAGACATGTTTCAACAACATGCTTGCGCAATATGAATCATTGGGATGCACATCCCCTGATCCGTCTTGCCTCTGCCGCAACGTCAACTTTGGATATGGTCTGAGAGACTGTTCTAACGGTGCTTGTGGAACGAATGTTGCTAGTACTGTTATTGCGTATGGTAGTGCCTATTGTGCTGCTGCTACTGCCACGGCGGCAGCTTGACGGGAAATGGTTTGACGGTCTAGATGAGAATTGTGAATTATAAATACTTTTGCGTTAATGATTGTTTTCGATGAGAAGAGAATTTCTTTGAGACGGTATTTCTCCGTCGAGGAGGGGGTTGGGGGGGGGGGGGTTATTACCATTTTCCAAGGTCTTGCCCTTATATCTCAGAACCTGTTTCCACGCTGTGATTCCTTCGTGTTCGAGAACGTAAATCTTGACGTCGAGTATGGTTTCGCCATAGGCGCGAAACACCTTGCCGTCGTAGCTGACCTGGCTCCCTCCCGGGTACGCGAGCTGCCTCGACAGTCTCAGGCAATGGTCAGAATCCTGCAATATAGCTAATCAGTTTCGTGATGACCGTAGAGAATGAAGGAATCTTAAAATTGCAGACGAATAAATTATTAAAATCAAATGATAGATCTACTATAGCGAAGACGATATAGGAGCGAAAAGCCTGCCTGTGCGACTGCAGATAAATAAAGTCAGAGGAGAACAGTGAGATTAGGATATCAACAGTAAAGGGCAGCTGGTTGCATTTCTAAAGCCCTCATAGGACGTAAAGGATGAGCAGACTTAGAGAGAGAAGGGGGGGACGCAGAGACCTGGAGGAGGCCAACAGTTAGGCCGCCCTTCACGCATGGCCCCGCCTTGAAGGACGTCAAGCATGATGATGAGACTGGGGGCAACGCGAAAATAGCAATAAGGCGATGCTAAAAGGTCTGGGGAGGAAGAAGGCGGGGGTGTGAGAGAAGGATGATTTTGTCGGGGCGGGTGGGCGAATTGAAGTAGTTACAAACGGCAGACTGTACAGCGTCGAAGCAGCGGCGGCGTAACCCGGCACCGTTTTGTCTGATAAGTTAGCCGGGATCCTGCTCTTCTAGATAACCCTGCCCTCACTGGCTTATCTATGGGAGAGCGGACGGGATCCCGAGTTCTCCAGTGGGTATGGTCGTATGTGTTGGTGTTTGTTGCAGAGAGTGACCATATTGCAGGCGGGACAGCTCGCCTCCTGATATCAATACTTCCCCGTCTACTGGTTTCGGCGAGTGCACGGCCGAAAAGAGCAGTTGGCTGTTCTTGTCACTGCTGATGCCAAGGCACCGACAGTATGAGGAATGGTTCTCTGGATCTAAAGAAGGGCCTGTTCGATAGATAAAGATAAGTGTCCCGTATGATTCCCAATGCCTGGGGCTATAGCTGGGCGTGGATGATGGGAGGGTGGCGAGAGGAGCTTGGTCAATATGCATTGAAATCATTGGTGATTCAAGATGAGTCTCAAATTAAATTAACTTGATGCGTTTCCGAACCGACTTGACTTCGACTGAATGAATATTGTCTGCGACGTTGATCAAGACCACCCGGTGACAACCGCGCTATATCTACCACAGCGGACCTTGGGGACTGTTTCATCGCCCTGTCGATATTTTTACGGATGACTACCACCACTACCATCGAGACGACCTGCCAGAATGAGACTCCAACATCACGTCCAAGGGATCCAGGCCATGCTGACGGCCGTTGACTCTCATACCCTCATTACGGCGCCCCTTTGCCATGGGAATTGAATTTCTGTTGATGCACGGAGCTATAATGATGATGAGATCTAACATTAGTAAACTCAGACTCTGCCAATAGTAAAGGCCTTGACAGGGTACAACGCTTTGGCACTGGAATATTCAGGAGCGATAATAAATTGAAGACTGTAGAATCCAACAATACTTTCCATCACGGTCTTCACCCATTCTCCCCGCACTCATCACCATCAAGCCGGACCGGAGAGCTTCATCTCCAACATGAACCAAATCAAAAGACTGCATCCTTTGCCATAATTGCATTCATTCATCCGTCTTGGATGCAATGCCCACCACGGCTCGCCACATTCCGGCACCCACAACGCACTGACGCAACTAACCGCATGTTGCGCACTCGCCGGACCTTGGACACAGTCACCCATTTCTCACCGTTAAGCAATTCCAATAACGCGGCGCAAACCTTCCAAAGGGCCACTGGATAACTTGTCCATTTGTCCTTCGGGCCGTTTACCAGATACTGTTACTGCAACGAATTTTGGTTAGGTGGCATCTGTTTGAATTGTTGTGGGAAAATGCAGAAGATGGTGAAGACGGCCGCGACGGGAAGGGGCATACATAGATCCTCGAGAAATGGAGAAATTCATCACATCGGAGGTAAGCTTGTCGGTACCTAAGCTCGATATAAATATTACGCTCGCCTCATGCTTCCGGTCCGAGGGCTCCTTTTGAATGCTGTGAGCCCCTCTCTCTCCGCAGCAGACGTTGCTTTTAATTACACCAAGAGCCATTTGGGGCGCATAATGTGCTTCGAAGCGACTTGAACCAGCCATTTCGAATGTCCCCGGTCTTGAATACCGTTCATTTGAATGAGCACAGTTTGCCGCTTGAGGATAATACCAAACGTGTTCAAGCTTCATCGTAACCGAGGCTAATACTCGTTCTCTGAGTCCATTCTTTTCGCCTTCTCCGGTTCCTGCGCCGTCTACACCCCACTCTTAGCATCCAGCTTGCCCCATCATCTAAGCCAACCCTTGGAGAGATTTTCAAATTACCCAGCTCATATCTACCCATCTGATAGCTCTGAAAGACATAGAGTGCCGTGCGCACCCTACAGCGCCGGCAGTACTTGCACATCCAGAGACTGCTGAGCATCTTCCAATCACAACATCACTACCGTGCCTGCGCCCATGTTCCCGAATGACCTTCCTTTCTCTACACGGATGGCTGCCGCAAAGGTTAAGGACGCCAGCGAGGCATTCAACGACCAGAATGCCATAGAATTCCCAGAGACGGTCGAGCTGAAGCCTGACGCGATACGTAAGCCCGAACAAGCGATTGTTGCCTGATGACCCTTTCTCAAAACACCAATAAATCACACGTCTGTCCTTTCTGCTCTATCCGCTAAGGTCTACGGAATGAATTGGTTACTTGTAGCAACAACAGCAATTTAGACGACGACGGGGTCCTTCTCTCGATCTGAGCTCCCAGAAGCTATTGAGCGTACGTCGAGATGCCCTATCATCGACAAATATCATTCTGCGCCAGCTTTTTCGTGACTCTGACAAAGTCTAGACATCAAGGACACGGCTCCTGCCAAATTCGGGGGGCTGAGAAGCGTATCCGCGACGAAAGGTCCTGCAGCGGATGGCATGTTGAGATGGCTCGGACTGTGGAATTCTACGAGAAGGTTTCCTGTAGAAACGCTGATGAGAGGCCGAGCCCAAATCTCTCGTATCATTTCAAGCCGGGCAACCGTTGTCGACGATCATCTCACTTTGACTGATGAGCCCTCTGATACCGGCTTCTGCTCCATCCATACCATGGCTTGCCCTTGCTCGTAAGCCTTCCGGGATTTTGCGGGTGCGATGCGCGACTTAACAAGAATGACGTCTCATGACATAACAAATGTCAATCTCAAGGCCTTTCTCCAATCCCAGAATGACCAGACTACACGGCTCTCGTAAGGTTGAAGTAAAGACACATGTGCGGCTCATGTCCTTAAGGAAGGTCTTACATTAAGGACATTCGGTGCTGTTGCGGCATATCTTAATTAAAACAGACACTGCGGAGCATTATGCCTCGTCTTCTAGGTTGCGACGGCCAGGTATGCTCATGCGAGAGGCATTCCGTTGCGAACGCCGCCGCTTCAGTGGCAAGGCAGGATCTCCGGACTCAGAAGTCTGGCCACGTCCTATCACCGTGTCATATTCTCGCTGAATACCCGGGACCTATTCATGACCACGGGCTGGCCAACTGCAGTCTTGATCTTTCAAGTGCCAAGAAACTTTTCGCTAGGGTTTTAATAAGATGCAGAGGAATCTAGCAACATTGACAGCGGTCTTCTGATAGTTCCTCATGTGCCACTGGCCGGGCGGTGTCTGAAAGGCATCCGTGATGTGGCTTCTTGACTTGTCACCGGTCCTTCAGATGCGCGCAAATGTGTAGATTCATACTTCCATTGCAAAGGCCTAGGAACAACGCCTTTTTGACAAGAAATAAAACCTGCTCCATCTAAACACATTGCCAGTCTATCTCAGTTTCATCTATCAATACCCTTTCTGTTGATTCACCCCCCTTCCATCAGCACATCTATTGCTCACTAATCTGGTCCTCCCTGTCCGTCACTTCCACTTTATCAAAGCTGTCCTCAACATAACCCCCCTCTCTCCTCGAATCTCTTCCTCTTCATGCAGCGCTTGCAGGTGTCTCTCTACACTACTTGTTGCTCTCGGCATGTCTGAAGCTTTGTCGTTCAATAGCCCGGCTTCTGATGCCAGGATCTTCCTGCGGTGGTCCGTGTCTGTCTGCAGGGATACCCAGGGCCTTGCATTTTCTGCAACGCAGCTCAATCAGCCACATTTCCTGCGATGTTGCCCTTGGCCATCTCAACCTTCTAAGCTGCTGACGGCATTTCCACCCGTTCTCCCGGTGCATGCAAGAGTTTCTCAATGCGCGCGTTAAGATCGACCCGGGCTTGCATGATAGCCTGGGCGTCTTCTGTCACTCGGTTCTGCTCGATCTCCTGCACATCTTCCAGGCGTTGTTCATGATAAATCGCCCAGCCGACTGGATCAAGTGTTTTTTTTTTTTGCCACGCATTTCGAGTATCCTGCAGTTGTTGCATGGTGTTGGAAGGCTGTCTGTTTGGGCGGTTGGAGCATCCCGTCCCTCAGTTGAGGATGAGACCATCAAAGGGGCGACCCGTCTTTCTTGAATGAACAACTGCCGGTTCTTTCATCATCGACTCACTTCCTTCGTTCCCTTCCCTTGGTGGATTACCCGAGGAGCGACGAGCCCAATCGACGATGTCGGAAAAGATGTCACCTACTGATCTCCGTATGTGGGGTGGTGCTGCTAGGCTGTCTGAATCCCCGGGAAATTGTGGCGGTCTTTGTGAATCATCGTCTGACAGTGTACCGCTTGTTGGACTTTGAGACGAGTACGACAAACTGGCCAGAACAATTGCTCATCCTGATGTAACGGGGGTGGAGAAAAGGCTTCTCTCGAAAGACGTTCGAATAGAGTGTGCCTTGGTGCTTGTGGAGAATCGCGCAAGGGGCTTGCATCACTTCTTTCGTCGGCTTCCGGGACTACTCTCTTCTCCTCCCATCCTTGATCTGGTTCTTCAGCGTCATTCATTTGTGCTGGACCTTGGTCGTCTTCAGTAACGATAGCGAGCTTCTCCTGTTCAAAGGAGAAAGCAGGTTCGTCGTCGGCTTCAGACTAGGCGGGAAAAAAGTTCTGGGTTTGTACAGGAGCAGCAGGGTCTTGGATAGAGGCAGCACGCTCTTCATCAGCCCCGTACTCGTCAGCGGGAACAGCCAGGGGTTGTAAATTTCCTCCAACAGGAGTAAACTCCACGTCGTCTTCTCATAACCCTTTGCTGTTTTGTTCTTCACTGTCTTGCTCTTCGTTATCAGCGTCGGCTTGCCAGGACGAAATAACTTGAAGCCCGTCAGTGACTCAACATCCGTGACGGACTATGCTAGGAAGCAAGCAAAGACGAAGATATGAATAACTCTCCTTCTTCGCAAGATTGATTTCCCTGGGGGGAAAAAGAACTTCCAGGTGGTGTGGTGGCACTGATTGGGGTTTGCGACGGAGGGCTGCTGCCTGTCTTTGGGCGGGCATTTCGCCAAAAAGGTCTAGAGCTGTAACCCCATATGGCAGACTTCTCCAGCAGTCTCGGGATCGAACGGCTGTCTCCTCAAAACTTGTTGCGAATGTAAATGCAGCCAACCTCCCTCCCCTGCTGATGTCCGGCGAATGCATTCACCACCAAGATCTTTGGCTGTATGATGTCAGCGAGACACAGGTGATGGGATTGAAATTATTATGCCTGTTGTTACCGGAGCCGTTGCAGACAATGCTTAGATCAACCGCCGGGATGGGGCCAGAGGGCCACGGTAGATACACCACTTGGACGTCCTTCTTGGTTGATTGCACGTTTGCTGCGCGAGCTGGACTATTGGAGAAAATCTCCCTTGGAAAGTTGATTATCAATCCAGTCTTTCCAACACCATTCGTCGGCCAGTTCACGGCTGTCGAAGGACACTTTGCAAGCCCTTGCTTATGCGGCACCCTCTCCCATCTATTTATCCCACCTCGTGGAGTCAAAGTGTCGTGCAATTCCGTCTTCGTAGCCAGCCGGTTGATGCTGGTGTCGCCGTTCTTAGGGTCGACGTACAGACCGGCGTCGACGGCGGCATGGGTAACCCGATTGTTCTGGTATCTCCAGTCTGGCTGGTCTCTCTCCGGGCACCTCTGAACGGGGCCGGCTAACCCGCCCGTCCGGGGAGTCCCGTTCCAAGCGCTGGGACAGGTCTGCTTGCGTCGCCCTATTTTCCTGGTCCCCCGGCCATCGTAATGGAGAGTGGCCGTGGAGACGTCCTGACCGAGGTACTGTCGGACGTTCTTGCAGAGAGTCGGCACGATATGGCCGTTGTACAGCAGGGTTGGCGGTTAATCCCAAAGTCTTTGACTGCGGAGCTCAATCGTCAGAACTATCTACGCAGAACATACATCGCGTACAATGTCGCGTAACAGGCCTACCACGGTAATTCGAGTCTTGTTCAGAGCTGCTGTATACCTTCGCGACGTAAACCTCATTGCCATCTGCGTCGAGAGATGTAATACGCGGGCCAGGAAATCCCTGCGCGGTCACCGCGATGACGAAAAGCAAGAAAAGGGAGACGTAGGCAATGGATCTTCTCAGTTACGTAAAAGCTCACACTTCGATTCAATGATGAAACACTGAAGGATGAGAGGGAGGAAGGACGGCGGTGAATCTGAAGGACGAAGGGGGATGAGCTGGTGGAGTTGACAGAACAAATCAGCTCGGCACTCCTTGTCTTTGTATCTGCTGAGTTGTTAGAACCTCTTGGAAAACTAGAGATCACGATCGTTAAGAGTCTTTTGCCCTTTCAGATACCTTAATAACCAAGTCTCGCTCAAGTCTATGCCAAGCATCGCAAGTGTCTTTCAATTTCTGGCCTTACGTGTTACAAGAAGTCTGCATGTCTAGTAATACGAACCGTCAATTTATAGCGCGGTATCATAAAGTGTATAAGCCGAGTCAAATTTCCGAAAGAGGGCTTGTCATGTACACAGAGAACATGAACACATGCAGTATGGCAGCAGAAGGTTGTTCTTTCCGGTCATCCCATGGCTTATTCATACCATTTGATCGGGCCTTGAACGCTAGGCTCAAATATGTAGACAATACAAATCAGACGAGCTTTCTTGAGCTGGATACTTTAGGGAGTTTCGTGTTCCATACGTACCTTCCTCATCACCATGCGAGCAGGCCTTCTTCCAAGCGGTATCGGCTGCAAGGCGCTTCCTATAGCAGCCCCGTCCGCAGTCTCTACCAATCCTCCAGTATCAGCCACAATATAAACCTAAATCCTAAAGCCTCTGATAGATATCCAGACTGTAACGGTTGTTTTCGTTCGTGTCAGCGGAGAAGGCGTTGACGTAGTCGAGGAACTCTGCATACGGGGCGTCTCCGCGTACCTCCCACGCGTCGTCGACAAACCGCAAGCCGGCGTACTTTCTCAACATGAACTCTCACAGCTGCAGCGGAGGCGGTGGTGAAGGATGGCTAGCTCTCCTCCCGTGTCCCGGCGATGTGGCGAAGAAGGGCTCGAAGACGAGGTCGAGCAGTAGGGACGGGTCCTGCTCGCCACGCCGGTCGATCATCCTCGCGCACAAGACAGAGTCCTTGGCGTCAGCGATGCAATCAGGCATGGTGATGTCTTCAGGGGAGAAACTGCCACACATGACGATCGTGGCGGTCCTGGTCGCAGTGGGCTCCTTTGCGAATCGGAGGTACATCTGGCTCTGGTGGTCGTGGCAGTAATGCCCAGGCGCCGAGACAATATTGGAGGTGACATGCAATGAGCTGCGAGATGTTCCATATTCTTGCAATAGTGGTGTTGTCGAAGGGACCTTTCCGGACTTGTGTTATATCTCGCTTTCGGCACGGATGTCGGTTTCATGCATCACCCTCTCGGCGAAGGCACCAAAGACGGCCGTCTGTCCATGGAGATTTCTGATTTCGAAGTCCTCGAGGTTGTACACCACGAACTACTTCGGGTATTCCTGCTGGAGGGAGTCCTGCATGTTCCCCAATGGCGGGCATTCCGAGCAGTCGACATCATGCTCCTTATTGCAGGGCTTAACCAAATCAAACTCGGCAACATAGGCACCTACGTAGCCATCCTTAGCAGAAGAATCCTCCCGAAAGAAGGGCTTGTGATAAGCCCTAGACAGCATGGACCTGGGGACGAAAATGCGGTAGGCCGATCTGTGGAACCGCTCGGTCCACGCAGCCCGCGTCTTGGCCTAGTCTCCCTGGGCGCCGACATAGCGCAGTTCCCGCGCAGGGGTGTCGAGGTTCCACTGGATGAACATTGAACATCTCCTCTGTGCACCGTACGAGATGCCGCAAGCCGAGTGCCACGGCGATCTCATACAACATCGGATTTCCGGCAGGCCTGCCGAGGCTGGAGACGAGGGGTGAGGTCAGGGGGAGGGACACCAAAGACAAAAGCCGTCTTTACCAGTTCCATGGCACAGACCTTGGGGAGCATATGTTAGGGAACGTTGCTCAACATCTTCTGATGGACTTAAGGCAACAATTACATCCTCAAGTGCCGCCATGGAGCGGGCTCCAACGTCCCAGATGACATGAGATGCGGTGCTGGCATGGATCCGGCGAACCCTCCTGTATATCGAGGCTAGGATTAAGAACTCTGGGAGTCCAGCGTCTTCGTCGTATTGCAGGGTAGATACGATGATCTTGGTGATAAGTTCCTCCTGGAGATTGTACAAGCTAGCGCATTCCATTTTCGTCTTGTTGTTATCGTTATTAGTCATAAGAGACTCAGTAAGTTGCTTGACTGGATAGTTTTGCTGCATAAATAACATCCAGCTTAATGGAATAAGACGAGATTATGAGGATAGATGGAGGGGTAATATGGAGGAGTAAGGCAGTGCTGGTTTCAGTGTTGTGATAAAGAATGAGAAATAAAAGTGTTTCTACGGCGAGGTGAGAACCAGGCAATGTTTGGTTTTTCTAATTTAGTAGCACAGTGCGTAGATTATTGATCACACCATGTAGCACAACTGATTGACCATCCATCGTACGGCAATGGGCTGATAAGCAGCCCGGGCACTTGCAGCAACTCAAGTTCGGTCTTGCTAGTATGCATGTTTTGACGCCCTTCGCCAAACCAGAGTCTCCGTGACTATGTCAACTCCAAATTCTGACTACATTTTCCTGGTATCCCACTCTGTGAAAGACTCAGGCTCTGACGACCTCTCAAAATAACCGTACCTGATCCTGTCTGTCTTTTACTCCTATAGAAAGATATTGTAGACGGCATTGGCAGTCGTGGCTGCAGCTGAATTGACAGTAGCATTTGCAATTATATGGTCCCTGGTTGTCATGGTGTGCTGGCACAGGGCAAAGTATGAGCATAAGGACTTACATTTTGTGAGAAGACATGGTTGAAGTCACGAGCTGACATCACGATGTTCGTGGAAGCCCAAAAAATGGATAGATTCTGGATGATCAAAAGCGTATCTGTGCGTAACCACGGATGAAAATTGGATTTTTCGTGACGTTGAAGGCCACGATGATGGCCTTTTCATATTGAGAGTGTAATTTTCTAGGTTATCAGAAGTGGCGCTGTAGCACATGTTTACTTGTATGTATCTGAATGTCATGCTGCGTAGGACTTTCGACTCGAACGCTGCCAAAATTGGGAGAACAAAAGTGGTACTCTGAGACTATGTTGAGCCGGTCATTGCCAAAGGAGGTGTGCACTTCGGAGCCTGAGCAACTTGATTGGTTGATCTCGTCGGCCCCTGATCCCAGGCTCACTAGAAGGACTTGTGGACATTTACAGAAGCAGAACGAGTGTCTGTGGTGGCAATCGATGGGATAAGTTGGTGATGCGACGCGATGCGATCGAACAGGGTGCGACGAGATGCTGGCCTACGCGATGGACCTGATGCTGTGTAGTTCACGAGGCTGCACAACGTGGGTTACGGGAGGGAATCAATTACAGACAGACAATGGACATCACTGGAAGCTACTATCTTGCTACATAGGCGATAAGAAGGCTCTTGAGTATTGAAATAAGACAGCCTGGAGGAAGTGCGATTTAGTTATGGATAGGGTGATGCTGGAGCAAAGTGGGAAGGAGCATTGAACCCATTTGGAGGCCAACCATTTGCAGAGCGATATGCTATTCCTTATGGGTTGTCGTCGAAAGGAAGCACGATGCACCAGGCAGGCTTCCTCACAATCCACCAACATGGCAACAGTCCATTGTGATTCTGCAGAGCCCGGCTGCAGCTTGTCTGATGGAAGAGTACCTATGCAATGGTCAGTGACGGAAGTCTTGAAACGAGGAATGCGACAGCCGTTGGAGAAAGCTGCGCCTTGGTCCTGGGTTCATATCTGTTCGTTTTGGGTTCCGCGCCTTTGTCTTGCAGGCATGAGATGTATGAGCGGCACCAGCACCTTTGCCCGTGTTGTGGTTGCCAACAGGCGCTGGTGGGTACGTACTACTTCAAGCTTCGCGCTCAAATTTGCGAAAGCAGCGATTATATAGCAGTGCAGAGTGTGAAGTGCAGTGCAAACTTCTGACCGGCCAAAGTTACTGGGCTATTTGCAACGCAAAGTTGCTAGGTTTATTGAATGTGTTCCAGGAAGCAGGTCATACTTTTTGGAGCGAAAGTTAGTGCAGACTACTTAGGGAAACCACAGTGTTCTCCTGATGCCCTGGCCCCACTCCTCCACGACGGACCTGTGGTTGTCTGCTCTGGCACTGTGGGTACTTTGGGAAGTAGATCCACTCTTGGATATCCTAGTGATGAAAGTAACGGCTTATGCGGCTGGGTGGGGACCTGCCTTTTGGCTAAGGACTTGTCGATTGATGTTGCTATTGTGCATGAGTGGGAGGTGCTTGGGTTGGAATGGTGGAGATGTGGATATGGTGGTGTGCTGCATTCATACTGATCCAGCCTGCAGCGTACTTTTGGATGTTTTGCATACGGCTGACGGGGTTTAACGTAGTTGACGAACTGACGCGCTGCTAACGCCCCCATCGCGGCGTAGTGGTGGTGGCGTGGGTAAAAAGTAGTAATCAGGCGTTGGAGGCGTTGGAGGTATGAAGTTGGCAAGTTTAAAAAACAGCCTCTGAAAAGACAGCTGCTAGATGGAAATTGCTGACTAAGTGCCTAATTAGGTAAGGCACGCTAGAAAAAGTAGTTATTATAGCTTATACTTATTTTTATATAGTTTTTACTAGTTAAGCAAAAGTATAGCTTTTTTTTGAAAAAGCTACTTTTAAGTAAATACTATTAGTTATAAGTGCTTTTAAGAATAAGCTTAGTAGCTATATATTAATATAGTTTAAAGGCTTAATACTAATTTAGCAGCTGAAATTAGTATTAAGCTATTATAGCTGCAGTATATATCTTAGTAGAGTAGGCTAGGTAACTACTAATTTAAGCATTAGAATTAGTAGTAACTATTAGTATAAGTATAAAAGTACTTAGTAGTGTAGTATATATACCTATATAATATAGAGTTATAGATAGAGATATATTATAATAAAATATAATAATCTATAGTATTTATAAGTTTTTAAATGTATAGATGATTAATAGAGAAGGAATATATTATAATAATTTTAGTTAATATAGTTAGTAAGTTATATCTTAAAATAAGAAAAATAAAGAGAAAGATAACTTTACGTTTTAGGTAATATATTTTAGTTATATAATTAGAATTCGTTATGCAAAAAAAGAGATTATATAAGTATTATTAAAGTTGTAAGTTATAATTTACTAAATATTTTTATATAAAGTTATATATATAAAAGTCTCCTTATTTATTTTATATAAAATAAATAAGTAAGTAGAATATCATTGTATTATTATTATTATTATATTAAGATATTATATATTAATAATATATATTATAAGTTATAGTATTATTTGATACGATATAGTATATAATATATTATATAATACTTATTATAGCTTTACTAATTAAGCTGTAATAAAAGTATAGTAGTAGTGCCTAAAGAGGTAAGATAAACCAATAGAGAGGAAAAGGCTTATAAGCTGTTAGTAATATATTAAAATAAGCTCTACCTAAGCTATATATATTAGTAGCATAATATATTATATAAATAGTATAGATATATATATCTCCTATCTACTATATATATAATATATAAGATAGTGTAACTACTTAGGGGTGTTAGTCAGCCATATTAAGCGCTAAACTCCCCCTACTTATAGGGGGGGTGAAAATACTAGGTTTCTATATAAAAAATGTTTTCCACTCCTAATATTACTAATAAGTCTATAACCTTAACCTTAAAAAACGCTGTTTATAGCTTAAAACTAATCTTAAAAAATTATAAAAATTCCTATATATATATAGTACTTATATATATAATAGTTCTTTAGATATTTATAATATTAGTTTATATAGACCTTAATTATAAAGGATTTATAACTTTAACTCTAATCCTAAATAAGTTAATATTTAAAATAATTTTTAATTAGACTTACTATGTACTATACTAGCTTACAAAGCTAAATACTAATTTAGTATAGTATTAATATACTAGATTTCTTAGCTTTTCTAGAAATTTTGTTTTTCTTAAAACTTTCTTAGAAAAAATGAATTCTTAGAGATAACCTACTATTAATACTAAATATATTTAGTTTATAATACTATATAGTAGTATATAAGTAGTTTTATATAGTATAAATATCTCTTTCAAAGTTTATAATAAGCATATTTAGGGTTAGGGTTATAGTTCTATATTAAAGGAAAAATATATTTTCCCTAATAATAGAATCTTCTTTTCTTTCTTCCCTTCTAACTTTTCTCCTTTGCAGTTTACTGCCTAGAGGCGCACCTTATTAACTACTGAATAACGGAAAACGCTTATATATATAGTAATATACTTAATATAATAGGACTATTATAATACGAGTTTTTGTGATTTTTAGAGCTTAATTATAAGCTGTAATTCTTTAATTTTAGGGCTAGGGTTATAGAGGTATTAACGATAACCCTAGTGGAAACCAGTTTCTATAGTGGAAACCCAGTATTTTCGCCCCCTACGTGAGTAGTGGGTTCTGCGCAAGCGCAAAAACCCCCGGGTTGGCAGCACCTTGGTCTCACCCCAGCTGTCAGGCCGTCCGCCCTTCTGCCGATTGAGACGCCCATCACGGCCGGGATGAGGCCGTACCTGTAGGCACTCGAAGTCCAGACTGGCACTTTGCATAGCTGGATCAGCCTGATGCCTGCAGGAAGCGGCACAGCCGCACAGCCGCACAAAAGACGGCAATACCACCCACCCTACGCTACTGCACGGCTGCGGCAGACACCCACTGGCTGCCTGCCCGTTTGACGTGATTTCCAGAAGTTCTTTATGGGCGGAGGGCCTGTCAGCTTTTCTATTCTGCAAACACAGCGTTCCCGTCCAATATTCCCCTCCGCCACCAGACCTCCACCCGCCCAACGACGACGTCGGACTTCTCGTAAACCGCGACGCAATGAGCTATGCGGCCACGAAACGACTGGCCTGCGAGCGATGCAGAGATCAGAAGCTGCGATGCGATCGGGGCGAGCTGCCCAACGGCGAGCTGAGCAAGTCCTGCGCCCGCTGTCTTCGAGCCGGAGCCTCGTGCGTGAGCAGCAATCCACGGCCACTCGGAAGACCGCCAGCTTCAGCCTCCCATAATGCCTCCGCGGAGAGGTCATTCACTCCGCTGTCTCGGAGGTCGACGGCTTCCGCCACACACAGCGTCGGCGGACGCCGCGTCCGCCGGTCAACCAACTCTGGACAGGGCGCCGGCCATGGCGGCGAGTCGGCACCCAGCCCTGGGAGCATCTTCACCTGGGACCTGCGTGATCCTAACATCACGTCCACGATGAACTTGAGTAGAGTTCATAGAAACAGCCACCAAAACAAAAAGTGGGCCCCAAAAGACATGGGGTAGGGTTCATTGAAAATAGGGTTGAAGAGTTCATTGAGATTTTCGGTCCTAACATCACGTCCACGATGAACTTGAGTAGAGTTCATTGAAACGGCCAGCCAAATTAAAGTGGGCCCGCAAAGGCATGGGGTAGGGTTCAATGAAAATAGGGTAGTAGAGTTCATGGTGATTTTCAGCCCCAAAATAAACGAAAGTAGGATACATCAAAAGCTATTATAGATATCCAGTCAGAGGTATATTTTCAAAGGTACTCGATGCACGTAAAAGGAGGAACAGGTCGGTTTCGTATTTGGTGCGCGACAAGGTGCGGCGGTTCATGACGTGGATGCCCGGCCGGCCGGATGATGAGCCCTGGGTGATGAATTGGATTTACGATGCGCGGACGTACGGGATGCACATCCGGTTCAACACGGTGGCGCCGGGGATGGTGGATTGGAGCGGCGACCGGATATCGTTCCGGCGGGTGC
>NW_026517514.1:0-57924 GCF_026319265.1 Colletotrichum chrysophilum | reverse complement strand
GGAAGAGGCGTGTACTACAGAGTATATAGCTAGAGCCTGCGGCCCTCCACGCCACATACCCTTCGGGAGGTCTGCCGCAAGGGCGGCCGCGCCCTTGCCGCCATGGCGTTAAATATTAAACAAACAAACAAACAAACAAACGATGAACTTGCCAGAATCCGGTATTTATCAGCGTGGGCGATCACAAGACTGTTCGAGATATACGGTCACAGCCTGCTCTCACTACTTCTAATGATTCTATTCATTCTGGGCATTACTTTGACCCGCCAGGATAGAGGATCGGGTAGCTTCTGCTTCGAGCCAGCTCTCTCAACTACACAAGCCATAATCACATTCGACACTGTTTTGACAACCATCGTCGGATTCCTCGCTGATTTTTGGATCTCCATTGCACTGTTTGTAGCACACACCGAGCCATTAGCTCGCATGAACACCCCGCAAACGACGACTTCGACATCCAACGCAGCGAATGGCTCTATGCAACGAAACTTCCTGGCAAATATTAAATATAATCTAAAGGCGCAATCCAACAAGAATACTGCAAAGCACACGCTGCTTCTCAACTACACTTGCTCTGCAGCTCCGAAAAGATTTCTTTCCGCCTGCCAAAACAAGCATTGGAAGGTTGCAAGAGTATCTGTCTGGGCCGCGCTAATCCGCCTTATGCCCACACTAGTTGGCTCCAGTATTACAGTGTATCACTACATTACCGAACCGAATACCTGTCTTGTGTGCTTCACCAAAGAACTCTTCATCGTCAGCATCATTGGGTTTGCGATGTGTTCTGTTCTGATACTATTTGAGGTGCTGAAAGATCTCCGTTCTCGCCGCATGCCTCGGGATTGGCTCACCATTGGAGACCTGGTGTCATGGGCATCCACAAGTGATCTGTTGGGTGTTCCCCGCACAACGTCATCGGGAAGTGACAATGACTCACCGTGGAAAGATCCGCTCGATGTGGCTGTGGATGGCGAAAAGGGAAAGCAGTGGTACATGCAGGAGCGATTGAAACTGCAGTTGAAGAGATATTGTCTTGGCTACAGCAAAGTTCCGGGAACGGGACATCACGCCTTTGGCATCAAAGGATACGTCCATTACGATGTCGATCATGAAGCAGAGCAGATTGAACAGCTGCCACCTGTTAGGGTGTCTGGTCTGTTGCGGAGATTGACGCCAAGCAATTTGGATACCGAGAGTCGTTCTGCCCATGCCGCCCCCCTGACAATTGTGATGCGCAACATGTCGCACAAATTCACAAGAGTCGATACTTCGGAGTACACAAGATACAAGATCAACGACCATAATATAGTAAATACGCAGAATCAGGAGCCCAAGCCGGCTGACGAAGTGAGAACGGCACAAGGAGAAGGGGACGCATTCGAAATGCAACAATTGCCGGAGTCAGAAATTCAACAAGACCGATAGCGATTGCATAGTTATTAACTGCCTTCTTCTTGGCTTCAATCAAAGTCATTGATCCACGGTTCCAGCAACTCAAAGTCATCTTACACAACTTTGTTTCGCGATTGGTCCTGCCAGCTCAAAATGGCTTTGTGCTTCATGTTCTCGATTGGGCGTAAATCTTACCAACTACTCGCCATTACTACGGGGCATTGCCTTAGGAGGAATGTTTTGATGCGGTTTGCTGAGAAATTGGCGACGATCAGGCAAACAAAGATATACACAATGATTAATCAAGGAGTCTTGCTAGTCGGGCAGTGTCCACACACACGTGTGTAATCCGTAGCCTGTTTCTAAAGCGACCAAATTTCCTATTCTCGCATTTCGTCGTCTATTCTTATTATCGTCGTCGTCGTCGTCGTCTTCTATCGTCGTTATCCTTGATATTACTTCCATCATTCTCTCTATGATTGCGGACAACAGGGGACACTGCCTGACTAGAAAATCTCGATCAAAGATGTTGCCAGAATTTCTACAAGACTAATGAAAGGGTAACCATTTTCAAGTCAGGAAGAGAGCGAGAAGACGAGGAGGTCACAAAACATTGGATGGTTGCGCAATCTGATACCATTGTGAACAACGAAGGAGCATATGAAATTTGATTCATGTTCATCTATTTCTTACTTTAATGGCCGCTGCAGCCGCTGACGCTGAATAAATGCGAGTGAATAGAGTTTCTAGGAGTTATTGTAAACGTCGTCTGAAGATACGAATCAAGCAGCCATGTTATACTAGTCGTTCGGATGAGACGAGATCACCCGGTGTCAGTTAAGATTGGACGATCTACAAGAGTGCGGCTACCAGAGTGAACTCTGCGACGATGTTTCGCAGTGCTGTAAAAGTAATGCACTAGTCATGGAAACAGAGTTAAGCTGAGGATTTTGAAGCAAACTTTCATGGGCCTCTGTTCCCCGCTTCGTTCGCCTCGTTTATTCAGTTCTCTTGAGTTGTTTATAACTTCGGGATGATCTCTTTCTTGCATAGAAAAGTTGCACCATTGTTCATTCATTCCTCGATCACGGCCAGGTCATATGACTTGGGAAGAGGACGAAAGATGCGTGTCCTCCTGCTTCTGGCATTGAGCACTTTAGCTGCTTTAGGTTCCTCAGCGCCTGACATTTCCGGCCTAAACTGGCCAGCAAATAGAGCATTGCCGCTGTTCCCGGATGCTGCAAAAGAAATTGAATACGCCAAGCTCACGGCACTATCCGGCGAGGAGCAGATTCTCCTTGTTTCTCTGCAGGGGCTGGTGAACCGGCGCCAACCACGCTTATACCTTTACTGGTCACCAGACTCTTCGAACTCCGACGATGAAGTCAACGAAGCTTGGCTGCGGCAAATCGAAGGTCAAGGATTCAAAAGTGCCGACGTGACAAGTGACCCCTTTCGACTGGTCGACAAGTACAAATCTGACATTCGCGGGGCCATCGTCTATGACACGAAACTACCAGACACGATCAATCTCGCCTCGACACTGGCGGGCCTCTATGGAGCCGTGATAGCAAGCGAAGAGCTGGCGCGCCGCCTCAACCTATCCATCATTGAGGATTTGAGAGGGCGCTTCAAGGATAAATACGAGTTGTACGAGTACGCAGCCCGGAGCGTGTGGCCCAAAGTCACGGATCGTCTCATCACAGCGATCAAACCTATCTCGACTGTGTTGTACGCAAACAGGACCTGGGAAACTCTTCTGAAGGCCAAATCATCCGTTACGGATAGCTCCAATAACGGCACTTACACTGCCGACCTATCCCGGTTTATCAATCGCAGTAATTCTGTTTACGTCAATATTACGGATGCCTTCCCTGCCGATGGGTTTGGTCCTTCGGTCTACCGAGTCCAGGTCACAGCAGACAACCAGACCGTGGCCGACTTCCGACCTGGCGACGAGGCAGAGGACGCTTTTCTATTTGACGATGGCGGCTCTCACTTGGCCGACTACCCCGGAGGCTGGCGTTTTGCAGACGGCTCAGCCGCGATGATTCATAAGTTCGACTATCCCAGACGAGCCACTCAGTTGACGCTCACCTTGTCGATGTGGAATCAGTACCTGGTATCCGCATCGGCAGACAGGCCGGGGTACCAAAAGGTCAACTCGATATTTCGCGACTACATTGTCGGCACCGCGGCTCCGTGTATCTGGCTGGATAGCAACAGGCCGCGGGAGGCGGCTCTGCTGGACAAGCTTCTGCGTCAGTTCCAGCCCAACGCAGCTTACCTTGGGTGGTTCCCCAACGGCGATGAGATGACTGGCGTCACGCAACTGGCCAAGAATGGCATATACGTCGGTGCGGCGGACTTTTACTTCAACCCGACGTTGTTCGGCGGGTTCAGATCGAAGGACCAAGCGGAACAGTCTACGCCAAAGGAACAACCAGCAGATCAACCAACGGAACCATCGAAAGACCCATCAAAAGACCCTTCGAAAGATCCGTCGAAGAGTCCACCAAAACAGCCTCCATGGGGCATTCCGCCACGAAAACTCCCCAAAGTCTTCCTGTCCCTAGTCTACCTCGAAGGCGACAACCTGCAATACGACCAACGAGCCATGTTCACCCACTGGAACGACCCGGAAAGGGGCTCCGTCCCTCTCGGCTGGACAATCAGCCCCCTCCTTCGCGACATCGGGCCCGGCATCCTCTCGTACTACCAAAGAACTGCCACCAAGAACGACTTGCTCATCGCCGGGCCCGACGGCGCAGGGTACACCTACCCGGGCGTCTGGCCGAAGAGGGCTCTGTCCGACTTCCTCGCCCAAAGCGGCGAGTACGTGCGGGAGACGCGGACTGATAGCGTCTTGTTCGTGTACGATCGCATCAACGCTACCGACAACCCGTTGACTCCCGAGCTGACGCTCGCGTTTCAGAATGCTGTGGGGAAGCAACGGCTTCGGGGGATCCTGTACGGGTCGTTTGTCTCTACACTGGAGGCGCTGCAGGTAAATGTTACCGAGGCGTTTCCAGTTACGAACATGGTGAGCATTGGGAACGAAGACAGCGGCGCTGCGACGTTGAAGAACATCTCGGATAGTTACAAGGGACGCGGTCCTCTTTTTGTAGCCGGGGCTGTGAGTGCCTTTGATGTGACGCCGGCGAGTGTCAATAGCATGGTGAAGAAACTGGGCGACGACTTTGCGGTTGTCAGACCGGATATGTGGTTTGATCTGCTGAGAAGGAGAGAAGGCCCCGGATGGCCCGGCCCGGAGTGGCCTCGGCCTCCGTGATGAAAAGGATCAGTCAGCTACTTACACGCATCTCAGTACATTTCAACGGCTGGCTTTGCCTGATGAGAACTTGTGTGAAATGGAAGCCACTATGAACTTTGTGTGAGGTGACAAACTTTTAGAATTAGATGCATTGGGCACATCTGCTGCTGTCAATCAGGTCTGTCGTAGATACCTTACAAGGGTCTAATGCCCAGCGCAATCAGACGGACTGATCATCGAACCTCCTGAACAAAGTATCCAACTCCTTCATCCTCACCAAACCATCCTCAATCCCCGGCCAATTCTCTTTGCCAGCAAGCTTCCCATTTTCAAACCACGCCGCGAACCTTTCATACATCTCCCCAACGTTCCTTGCCCTCACGGGCAACTCCTCCTGCCAGTCTTCCCACTCCCACTCAACCACCTCCACAACATCCCTCTGATGGTCATGAACCCTGATCCCGATCGGTTCGTCGTATGAATCCGAATGCAGATATGGCCCAGCCGGGCTCTCAACCTCCACCTCCCCCTTCTCCCCCACAATCCTCCACACCAACCCCGGCCGGCCCTTAAACGGCGTCCCGTTCCGGAACCTTACAGCCAACGTCGCCCCCTCGACCGTATTTCTTCCTTTCAACGCGCCGTGCACCGCAATGAAATCAGGCACGTCAGATCTCACCATCCCCTCCTCCTCATCCCCGATAAGCTTCAAATGAGCTCGCTGAATCTGCATCCGACTCTCCCAGCCCTCCTCAAACTCCCCAAGAACATGGTGCACGTAGTCAACCATGTGCGCGAACGCGA
This sequence comes from Colletotrichum chrysophilum, assembly GCF_026319265.1. Classification (NCBI taxonomy): domain Eukaryota; kingdom Fungi; phylum Ascomycota; class Sordariomycetes; order Glomerellales; family Glomerellaceae; genus Colletotrichum; species Colletotrichum chrysophilum. The sequence continues at coordinate 52,454 of NW_026517514.1, read as the reverse complement.
TCGTAACAGGATTCCCGCCCACCCTCCGCTCCGCGAAATACGCCAGCCCCGCGGGAAGTTCGTCACGCCCCAGCAGATTCCCGTACGCCTCAACGTCGCTTCCCAACACCCTCCCTATCCTCCCAGACTCCACGACCTGCTTGATCTTCAGCACGACCTTGGCAACGCGCCCTTGGAGCCCGACGATCTCGCCTCCACCGCCCTCCGCAGCCAACGAAGCAAGCTCCTCCGCGCTGTGCAGATTCTCAGCCAGAGGCCACTCGATGTAGACTGCCTTACCCGCTCTAACGGAGGGAGCTATGAGGGATGAGTGCGTATCGACGCGCGTGCAGCAGACCACGAGGTCGACATCAGGATCCTGCGCGAGGAGCTCGGGGTCGCCGTAAGTTTTGACATTATCTGGTAGGCAGAAATGCGAGCGGGCTGCTTTGGCTGCGTTCACGCCGGAGTTGAGAAGCGCGACGACGGCGTAGTGCTGCCGGCCGCGTGGGGAGAGGAGGTATGGGAGGTGAGCTTCCGCGGCCCATGATGTTTTCGCGCTGGCGGATAGGCCGATGAGGGCGATGCGGATGGGCGCCATTGTATCGAAAGATGGGGACGTTTTAGTGTACATGTTTCATTGGAATGGTTCTAATCATACGCATAATGGCCGCAAAAGTCCGTCTTTTAATATCCTGAACGGCATTCAATTTCCGCTCGAAAGCCTGGTGCCAATCCGCGATTCATCGCGCACGAGCACATTATAAATCGGACCTTTGTTCCTATCCCAAATCACCATTTGTCATCTCGCCTACGATCGCGCTGTCTCTGGCGCTGACGTTCCAACTAGGGGGACATCATGATGCATTCTACTCCAACCGGCCTCGAAGACCCACTCCTTGCCGTGCACATCCCCACATCGGCCCCGATCCATCGCAGATCCCCGGCCCCGGCCCGGCCCAGATGCAGTGCCCTCACCCGCATCTTGAGAAACCACCAAGCCCACCATCCATCTCCGATAATCTACGACAACCTTCATCCGAAACACCCCAAAGCCGGAAATAGAAACGCCGTCAAACACACTCATCCCAAGCCCACTTCCCGCCCTCGCAGCGGCGCCACCGCGCCTAGCATCTGCACCCTCCCGTCCGTCGCATCCGATGGAGGCCCCCCCTCAGCTGGACCTGAACATCTTTGCTCACATCTCATTTCTCACAAAACATCACACTTCAAGCATACACATCCGTCCCGAAGATGCAAGAAGCACAACGCATCCAAAGGATAGCCCACATCCGCAAGGTCCGTCCCGAAGTCCGATACCCTTCCCTTCTTCTTCTCCCGCGGCAAAGCCTCAGAAAGACGGCGGCGACCTGCATGACACCAGTCTCATCCAAATCGAAAACCCCCCTCCTCTCCCCCCAACCCCGAAATCCCCGCGCTGGCTGCACTTCCCCGCCATCCGATACTCCCCCTCCGCGTCCCCAAAAACGCCTCATTCTCATCCCGCGCCGCCACATAGTGCAGTCCCCCCTCACAAGGCTTCCAGACAACTCAGAGATGTGATGTAGGTCAGAGGGAAACCCGCATCAGCCTCAGCCTCACATCCATCCCCCATACGTATGCGCCAGCGAGAATCACGGCGACCCGCGTCTGAAACAACCGTGGCGCCGAATGGGAAAATCGACCTACACCTCCAGACATCTAACCTATGCTCTCCCGCGCCAGTACACGTCGCGGCTGCATCTGACACTTTGAACCCCCCGTCCCCAGCTTCTCACGGAACGGACAAAAACGCTGCTGCCGGCTGCAATGCGGGCGCAGCTCTGTCAGCGGCAGATGAGAACACGGGAAGAGCAGGCGTGCTTGAGCCCCCCTTTCCTCGGAGAGTAAAACTAACAGCCACCGGTTGGGTGATCGACAACGTTGCATTCTGTCGCGATCGCGACGCGTTGGAGGAGGTAGACAGGCTGGCAGTCTGCCAAGTGAGGGGTTGGGGGAGAGACTGGGATGTCGTGTTTCCCCAACCGCGACGTGCTTACCATGACCAAGGCAGCGCCGCTCATCATACGAGGGGCGAAGAAGATGGTGTGAACAAGTGTCGATACGAAAAGATGATTCACATGAGAAGAGACACGAGGCAGGTGATTATCAAGTAGTTTTTGTTATTTCTGGGCCATTTTGCAGGCTCTTACTACAAACACTCTCGGCGCAAGACCGGAGGCTGTGACCAAAGCGGGCACAGCTGAGCTCGACTGCCTGTCAACGGCCGTCGAGCTCTTTCAAGAAAGAACAACTCTGTACAAGATGGCCGGGCTCGGTCCAACCGTAGCACCAAGCCTCGCTCCTGTGGTACGCCGAGTAAATCCACAAAACAACAGGCAGCCACTCTCCCGTGGGCCTGGACTGTAACTCCGGCTGGGTTTTCCCCCAGGTCTAAGATCGTTTTGCCTCCCTTTTTTGAACACCTCCCAGTGGCTCCATATGTTCCTCCCAGTGACATGGAGAGCATCTACAGGCCTCAAGCGCCGCCAAGGGCGCTCTGCTGCTCTAGACAATACGTTTTTTAGACAATAGATAAAAGACAATAAGATTTGGTGCGGTCCGACTGGGGACCTTTCTAGGTGAAGGAAAGATCGTAAAAACAACGCGAGATTCGTGAGGTGTCGTAAGAAACGTAGCCTAGTCGAGGCGTGGTGGTCAAGGAGTGACGAAGGTGGGTATCTCGTAAAGAACAAGCGTTGAAAAAGAGTAGAGATCGCCGATGTCAGCGACCTACGATCGTCATCGTTGTTTCGAGGGCATTAATCGTAACAGCAGATCAGCGAACCCCTGGGCTCGCGTCTGAAGTGCCCAGCTTCAGGATCTGTATTTGACGAGGACCTGTGCTGGAGGTCGCCTCACTTTCGGAGGCCAACCTTTCCAGCCAGGTTGCGCCAGAATCGACTGCTCTTGCGCTCCTCGCTTCCAGCGCGGATCATCTTCGTGTCGCGCTCCATAGGTCCGACAATGTCCTCGTCTCCGCGCTCTGGGAACTTGCCCTCGGCGTCGACAAGGCGAGGCATCGTGGTTGGCAGGCCGTCCTCCAAACGCCGCCATTGCTCACTAGCAAAGACATCGTCGTTGGTGGGGCGGCGCAGAATGGCAGAGCCGCCGCTGCCCGCGCGACCGCGCCCACGGCTTCGGCTGCGGGGAGCTTCAGGTCGCTGAGCGCTGGCCTTGCTGCCTGCGACAATGCGCTCCATCGTCTGCTCGTGGAAAGCGCGCCAGCTCTTCTCAATCTCCGACCACTTTGCCTCAGTGAGGGCGTAGATCTTGGAAGTCTCGCCGTAGTTCTCGCCGGTTCGGACGAGGTGCTTGGTGTAGTTAACACGAGCGGCTTCCCAGTCGGCGCGCAGAAGACGGAGTGACTCCATGTTGGCCTCTTCAGGTTCGTATGGTTGAGGTGCAATGCTAAAGTTCGCGTGACCAAGCCGGTCTGACCACTCATCATGGTCTTGCAAGATGGATGGGAAGCCAATGGGCAGTTCCTGACTCGACTGAGCGTGGCGGAAGGAGGAGACCGAGGGCCTCGTGCTGAGAGAGGGTGTCACAACGTGGGCCAATGACTGAGTTGAGGGAACGTCCATAGACAGGATGGTTGGTGCGACTGTGGGAGACTGGAGAGGGCTAGGCTGCGGGACTTCGGTTGGAGGCGTGTTGAGGAGAGGAGGGAGGAGAGGTGTCGAAGCCAGTGCGCGGTCGCGTTCAATGCTTTCCCTCTCGTTGGCCTTTTCGATGTCAATGGGAGCGGGGCCATCCACGCTCTCACTGCTTTCCCAAAACGAAGTCGCAGGGGTAGGGATCGAGGGCTCGTTCATGTGGCGGGAGGGCCCGGAGAGTGAAGACGATCGGCTCGACGCAGCCCTAGAGGTGACAGGGTGAGCAGTCTCAAACGTCAGCTCAGTCGTTGGCGAGGCAGTCAATTGCGACCGCTTTGTAGACTTCCACCGAGACAGTTGAGGAAAGCGGGTTCCGATGCGGGTAGCCAAGCCAGAGAATGGCGATTCGGTTCCGGTCCGCTTCCTCTCCAAAGTCGAAGAATAGTCGGTGTCGCTTCCAAAGCCCAGGTCGTAGTCAATGTCGAAGTCAGCAGGGTAGACACTGTGGAGCGTCTCGGCGCTCTCGTAACCGTGGTGGATGCATGGCTCATCACCTATTTCGCTGTGTTAGCGGACGTCCGTTTGCTCACGAGGCATGGGTCAATAACTTACACAAACAGTCGTAGAGGTCGAACTGCTCAGCTAGAATTGTGCTCTCGTCAAGCTCATCACGTTCTACAGGTTCCTCCTGCACATCCGGAAGAGGGCGCTTGGAGGACTTGGAATGGGAGGTTGACGTTGGTGATGCTGGGCTGTCATTGCAGCATGTTGGCGGGAGGTCAATTGATGATGTAGAGCTTGAGTAGCGGAGATGTCCGCGGGTCGAGAACGTTGGGGTGACGGGAGAGGCGACGTCGGATGATGACGAGTTTGCTGTGTAGTAGACATACTGGTGGTCCATTTCGGCTTCCGCAAGATCGGGGTGCTGTTCCTCGAACTTCCGGCGCTCTTCTACAAGCTGTGGGAGGAGTAAAGGCTTGAGTCTGGGCGACATTGTGTCTGCCGTGGCCTGGGGCTGCCCCGCCGAAGCAGAGAGATGCGTTTGAGGAAGGCGTGCGGTGGTGGAGGTGCGTGTTGGTGATGTTGTTGTTGGAGCAATGGGTGGCAATGGTCAGGATTTGGGGTGGCGGTTGGGGAGACCCAGCGAGTATGACGATGCCGGAGCCGCTGTGTTGTTGTACCCTGGCAGACGTGGTGGGGCAGGCGGAGGATTAAAAAATAGACACTGCGGTGACTGTGAGATCGGGCAAAGATGTGGTGCTCAGTTTTAGTCTTCTGTCATTGCTAGGCACACATCCGTTCTGTCGTTGTTGGTGAAGTTGTGTAAGGTTGCCGTGGTTCTCGTGGGGTGTTGGAGTTGTGACCGGATGTAAGTACTCTGTTGTTGCTGACGCCACTTTGGGTGTTTCCTGCGAACCGGTTCTCTACCTCCACATTCTTCGAGACGGTCTGGTTTCCAAATTTCCTCTCTTTTTCCACAGAACGTGTCGGTGTGATGTTTCAAGGTTAACCTCCGGGGTTGGTGATGGTCGTGACCGGTGACTGCGTGCGGAAGCTGGGAAAGGCTCCTGGGGTTCTCCAATGATGCGGTTCGAAGGTGCAAGCGACCGTTTGTGTATGTGGCGGTGACTCGTCCCACGTGTACGATTTGGGTGCAGGGTACCTCGGCGGTTTGGGTCGTGGTGGTTGGGCGCGGATGTGCTTGTACTGGGGGGGCGGGCAAGACTATGTATGTATATGCGTGCGTTGTTGTTTCCTTCAGTGCAGAGTCCTCCTCTTCCAATCAAACGGGAGTGCGCGGGACCAAATGCGACAGTTTCGCTGGTAGCTCCGGGTCTTGCTGCAGGATAGACACGTGAGGGGAATGACAGCGGTTGACGGGGTGCGGAGAGGCGAGGCAGTTCGCGACGGAGGCAGATTCCGGAAGCGGGAGGCGGTAGGTCGACGACGATATATGAGACGTGGGCGTGGTGGTTGCTGGGTTGGACGGCAGCAGCAAGGAAAAGAGGTCGGTCGACTGGCGGCGGGCTGGCGGTTGGCGACGTCTTGCCAGGAATGCTGCTGTAAGAGAAGAGACGACGGGAAAGACAGGACGGCGGGAAGAGGGTTCCCAAATGGTTTTGCAGCGCAAGGAGGGTGGGCGAGGAAAATGTCTGGACGAGCGTAGCCAAAAAAGCAGGAAGGGTAAGGTAGACGGGGCAAGGGTGTGAGCTTTTGGACAGGGGGGGTGGGCGGCCGAGTTGAGCGTGGTGGATGTGGGCTCGTTGGTGGGAAGACACCGAGCGAAGTGCGGGCAGGGGGGGTGGACGTGGTAAGGTAGGAAACAACAGAGGAAGGGACCGGGGGGGATGTGGTGGGCGCGGGTATGGATGTGGATGGTGCTGGTGCTGGACCGCTGTTGCTGGTGGATTGGACTTTCTCTTGTGGATGAAGGCCGGGAGCTAGGATGGGAAGAAGAAAAAAAAAGGCTTGGTGGGAAACCTTGCTGAAAACCGCAGCCTAACGAAGCTAGCCTTTGGGGGAAGGCAGACTGGAGACAGAGTGAGGTACTTGCTGGGTGCTGGTGAAGATAGGTGCCGATGGAAGTACATACACTGCAAACTGCGCGGGACATGACATGGATCGGGGGAGGAGAGATAGACTGTCCATTCTAACATTCAGTTGACGATGGAATACGTAGTGCATTCGTAGTTGCCGTTTGGCTTCAGATTGGCAAGGAGGGAAGAAAGGCACGTTGTTGATGGAAGGCAGGCACTGCAGGGTCACGTACTTGCCTATGTAAAACTGGGAAGGCACATTGCGTTCGCCGTGCAGCGGCAGCGGCTTTCCATTTTGGAGTGGACAGCGGCACATGCCCGCATCCCCTTGGTCTTTCTTTCTTTTTCCTGCATGCTGCGATGATTTTTTTTCTTTCCTTCTGGCCCGGGTAATGGGACGCTGGAAGGCAAGGTACAACGGTACAAGCAGCAGAGTGACGAGCCCCATCACCCCAGTCCAGTCCAGCCCGAGGTTGCTTGAGGCGAGGTAGCCAAGTACATACCTAGTATCCGTACACTCGAACTTCTTTACGCGCCAAACTAGCCCGACGACACTACCGTCCCCCAATGTTCCCTCAATCCCACGACATGACACACACTGAGAAAAAGGCAAGATGAAGAGAACCCACACTCGGTCGGCAGGATGAGGCGAGGGAGATGAAAGAAGGACAGCAGCAGACCAGCCTCAAGCCAAGCCGATGGACAGAGCGGCGGCGGGCGGGCGACGTCAACGGCAACGGGCGAGGAACAAGGGACGTGGAGTCATTTGCTCCAGCTTCCAACGCTCGTGGACAATGAAATGGGCACAGTTACAAGTCATGTCCGTTGGTAAAGCATACGAAGCGGATGGAAACTCGAGGCCGCGTCTTCGGGGAGCTCGGAAAGAATGCACAGTGCGAGAGAGGGCTCCTGCTGTTGCACTGGCGCAAGCCTCTTCTGTTTGTTATTTTTCTTTGTTTAGCTGAGAGTCGTCCCTCCTCCCTCATGATCCGCCGCCGCCGCCGCCATCGCCTCGGCTGTCTCAGAAGCAAAGAAGAAAAGAAGCAGGCTCTTTATTTTGGCCCCCTCGTCCGTTAAGCTTGCCAGACAACCTTCTGCAACCGCCTAGGCCCAAGGTAGCTTAAACCTCTTCCTGATGGTCCGTGTGCGCCGCCGACCAAGCGGTAGGCGCAGTGTGGAGGAGAGTGGAGGAGGCCCACGACGAGCGCTGGACCGCTGGAGTCTTCCCCCTCCCAGGCTCCTCCTCCCCAAGAGTCCACGAACGAGAGCCATGTCTTTCTCTGTGACCGACAGTCTACCTCCATCTTGTGCTGCCGAGTCTCTCGCTGCCCTCTGGGTCTTTCCCGAGGAGACAAGAGGGCCCAAGCCGTTCAGGGTCTGCGCGGTGCGTTGTGCCGCAGCCACGTTCCCTGGTCCGTGTCGAGCGTCTTTTTAGGGAACCCATGTGGGATGGGGACAGGCGCATTGTACGTACCGTACCTCCGTCCGTCTTTACCGTCATTCTCTGGGGGACGGAATTTTCAGAGGCCAGAGTCAGAGACTCAGACGGCACTCGGTGGTGGACCAACAGCGCCCGACAACGACCACGACGCCGTTGTCTTTCCCTGGGGCTGACTCCGGTTCCGACATTCAAGACACGACCGGAACGGATCAAGACAGTGGCAGCGTCAGCGTCAGCATGATTTGAGTTGCGGAATGTCTCTGGCCCGCCGCGGGGTGGGTTGGTTGTCGGCTCAACCTGCTTCGTGCTGTTTGAGCTTCTGAGCAAAGGCTGCCCGTAGCTCTGCAACGAGGCGATTCTCGAGCCAGCTGGTCTGCGTCACTGCTCTGCCAACCGCACGGCAGAACGCGGTGCGCACAGCTAGCTTGACTCGCATCTGACTACTCTTTTGCTACTTGCACGAAATACAGCGAGGGGCATTGGTTGAAGCACGTAAGGTCAGTAAAGCACCTAGGTACTCGAAAGCCATTAAGTACGTATTCGCCCATGTCTAGGTGTGCCATCCAATTGCCTTACACGATGACGCCGTCTGAAGAGCACAGAAGGCAGTCATCAAGATGCCGGACTTGCTTCGACGGCACCTTCATCTGGCACACGGCAAGCAGGAAGCAGGATGATGCCACTGGCAGGGCTTCTCAGACATTATCCTGCCGGGAGATTCACCCGTCAATCAATGAGGACATTAGGTCCAGCACCCAACCGACCGTCTTTTCTGCAGGACAATCTTGGACACGGCACACCCTCAGATGCATCTGCTACTGGGCGTGGCCTTCCAGTTTCCAGCAACGGCAACGGCAACGCTGCTGCAGCAGCGGGGACGGCTACCATTGGTCGCGGAAGGTGCAACGTGCAGAGTGCAGAAGGCAGCAGGCAGACCGCAGCAACAGCGACAGCAGCGAACAAAAGAAAGGCAGGTGCGTGCTGCAGCAGCAGCAGCAGTAGCAGCAGAGGGAGCGTGGGCAAACGGCAACAGCGCAGGGTTCAGGGTTGCCCAATACCTGGCCCGTTCTTTCCCCATCTTCTTTTGGGCCTGTTCCCAGCATTGCGCAATTGGCAGGAGCGACCACCCAAAGAGGACGGGAGGCAGGAAAGAGAAAGAGGCAGGCAGGCTCGGTTTCGTCAGTCACTCTTGCCTCATAAACCAGGTATTCGTAGGCCCTCGTAGATACCTTACCTTGGGTCTTCGGACGGGTGTCCGTCTTCGCAGGCGTTCGTTCGTCATTCTCACGTTGCAAGGCTTCACCCGCCCTCCGACTCCTCCCTCCTCCCTCTTTCCTCATCGTCAGCAGCGAACACAACTCCAAGCGCCATCTTCACTCGACCACCACCACGGCCGCCAACTCAACCTGCCGCACGCATCTTACCTTGCCTTACATCTCTGCAAAACCCTCCAGCTGCACCCTCCCGTCTCCATCGCTGGGGCATCGCAATCGGCCCTCTCCGCCATTTGCTTTTGCTTGTCGCTATCGCACCGCCTCTCCGTCTCCGTGGACGCTAACCCAAAATCCGTTTCGTTTCCCTCGCGGAGTCCAGGGATCACAGCTCGGTCGGCACCTTGCTCTCCCTTGCAGCCAGACAGCTGCCCAGGGTGCCAGGTTCAGGTTCAACGTTTTTTTCCCTCTCTGGGTGCTTCGACCGGGGCCACAAAAGCGGCCAAGCGTCTCCCCCTCCCTTGTGTTTTTCCACCTCATCCCTGCTCGGAGTTCGATCCCCATGGACCGTGGACCGTGGCGGGCAGGGTTTTCGGGAGACGTTCGCGCCGTGCCAGCCACTGACAACAGAGCCGACAGCGACCTCTTCCAACGCCCCGGCAGCGTTGGGCGATGCGCCGTGCACCACCGTCGACCGTCGGCGATACGTATCCCAGCACCGCATGTTGTGCTGGGTCGCTCAGTGTTCTGGGCTGGTCTTCTCCCCACTTGGATGGACCTCTCGCTCTGCCGGTTCTGGGACCAGCTCCTAGAGCCCGGTGGACATGGACATGGACATGGCAGCTGCTGATGGGTCTGCGCGCCGGACCGGCGGAGCTGCACAACCAACCACGCAGTGCATAACTTATGCATCGCTCATAAGTCGTTGCAGAGCTCACTGCCCGATGACGGATTACCAAGCTCGCTGCCAACTTGCCTGCGAATGCCTTACGCCAAACGGTGCCCCGTCCGAACGAACCGTCACTCGCCTGGAGCTCCCTGCGGAACTCTCGGTGGTGGGCAAACTCAATGCCATGCCATCCGAAGACCACACCTGCAGCAACACAAGACGGACATCAGTTATTTGGTCTACAAGGTACACGCCGTGCTGCCATCTCAAGTTCCCAATGATCGGTGCGGCGCATTGAATTGCTTCCAGCTCTGCAGTTTGGCAGCATCGGTACGCAGTATGTGGATGTCGGTCTCAAAATCCGGACGCATCGGTGAGTCCTGCCCTGGCTTTCTCTTCAATGAGTCGGAAAGATCCACGTTTGCGGTCGGAATTTGGACCGTTTGCCTGGGTTCTCAACCCCCCACAGGGAACAGGCCTCGGTTTGCTTCCCCGGCCAGTAGGAAGAGCTGACGAGTCGCCAATGAAGAGCTCCACAGCCCAAGAGCGGCCCATGCTGCTAGCGACAATGACAGCAGAGACGAGCGCGCAGCCCAGCGTTGAACCAACGAGCGATGAGTCTTTGCAAGTTCGCTATGGATATCGCCAAATTTCAGCCTTCACTACGGTCGAGACAGACAGTGGCAACTTTCAAAGTCCCATGACATCCGCCGTTGAGCCCTTAGTCTGGTTCCGGCGACGTCGGCCTTGGTAGCCCCACCGTCGAGAAAAGGAAGAGGTCGGCTTTAGAGGTCGCGTCCTGTCAGACTTTGATACTGCTGGTTCGACCGCTAGCCACTCCGTCTCTTGTGAGCTTCGTCGCAAGCGGAAAAGCCCCGGCGGCCCCTCATTCCACTTTCGGCCTTTGAGTTTCCCGGCCACTTTAGCCATCATCGGCCTTCTTCATTGTCGCCGTTGTCCTTGCGATGGTGTTCTGGTTTGCCCTGTCCACGGGCTTGTTCCAGGTTGGTGGGCAACGCAACGCTGTGGCGTGGATGTCAAGGAAGGTGGACGTCTCCTTCCTGCTGGGGGCTAGTTGCCGGTCCCAGGATAGGAGCCGATGGAATGTAATGGAACGATACGATGAAAATTTGGGGGCGGAATCTCTGGGCAACAGCAAGCGACACCTAACGCCGAGGCAAAGGACTGAATTGCGGTCGGTCATAGTTGAGCTGCAGGATCAACTTTCTCGCATGTGGCATTGCATGCCTTCGTACTTAGACATGGGCGTCTTCAACTGGGCTTGATTGGCCATTCGGAGGTTTTTTTCTGGAGGATCTTTCGATGACTCCAAATCCCTCTGATCATTTGCTCTAACTGGCGAACTCGTCCAACCCAGCAACCATTCAGCTTCTCTGCCCCAAGAAGCCTGGGCCATCTGTTGAACAGAGCAGATCATCACAGCCGGTTTACGCATATGGAGCTGATCGACATATGTGCCGAGCAAAACATTATGAGCGGAATCTCGATGAAAGCTGCGCGGGCAATGGATGCAATCAAGTCAATTCATTCGGCCAAGGACCCAACACTCGAAGTTGATCAAGACGAGCCTGGTTGGCCACAAGCTAATCCCCAATTGACAAGTAACGTGTTGCTATCTCGTCTGGGATCACAGCCCCCGGGCTACAAGGGACACCCATCGTCGAATTCAACGAAGTTGCTCCCTGGTTCCGTGATCTTGGATTGCAGGGCGGGGGTCAAAGCAGCAACTGCTACCACGGCGATTTCTTGCAACTTGCGATATCGCAGAGGTCTCTGCTAGGAAGTCCGGAGTGCACACTTTCCACCAGGCTCTCTGTTTTGGAGTGCCCACCATTAACGAAAGGTGGAGAGAGTGCCACCCCGCAGCAATCGTCAACTTCTAGGAATAGGTCAGTGCATCACAACAAACACCGTCACTGTCTGATCACTGTTTGTTTGGCAGTGGTTGTCATAACAGAGTTGCACAAGCAGTCTAGGGGCATCCCGGCGCACAATCTCGAATGCACTGTGAGGAGAACATGGCCGTTGATCGCAAGTGGGTTTTCTTCACAGCCTTCCCCGTATCACTCCACGATGTCGATGCTTGGGTCTTCAAAGTCTTCCAGCTGGAACCACTGGGCCTCGCTTGCAACTTTCATCCGAATGACTAAGAGCCTCAGTTGCGTCATCTGAACCCACACTCTGCCACAGCCCAACCCAGAAAATGCCTTGGTCAAGCTCTGACGCTCAGTACCTACCCGTACAGCGGACACGAAATTTTTCTTTGCTCGGTCGCCGTGTCCACACATCCCCTACCAGGCCGTCGCGGCTCCATTGTGTGCCGTCCCGAGTCAATTGAAAGGACTGAGCGGAAGGGCTTGTCACGATTCCTTGCGGAAAAGAAAGAATATTGGAGAATGGACTGATTTCGCCCCCTCCAATGGAACCGGCGAGTTGCTCCATGCGGGCGATGCGCCGACAGAGTACCCATGCCCTGCAAAGTCAGAGCTTTGGGATGCTAGACAGCTTTTCCAGCGACATCGACATGCTGTGGCTTCACTGTTGCCAGCGGGCCAGACACAAACTCCCCGTGCAACAGCTCGGAAGCTCCTGAGTCCTACTGAGCCGCCGCTGTGGTTCGCTGTTGGTGCCGCCTCTAGGAGCCTCCAAGAGATGCAATGGCGCCAGATCCTTTGTGCTACCATCAGCGTAACGCCGGCACCACTTGCACTTATTACTATGCGCCGCTTCTGCTGGAGCAGCTGACCGGTTGGGCTGATGATGAGTTAGATTCCGACTGCCTCTATTCTGGGCTGAGTCGCAACTTTGCTCAGCCTCGGCGGTTCGTACTGGAGTACGAATGACACAAGTCGCCCTGGGACTGTCGTCTACAGCTGCATCGCCACAACCCAGTCTGCGCATGCAACGAGTGCATGGACAGGCAACACAGGTCATCCTGAGCATCCCCATTTTTCAACAGTTCTCTTTCTTTTCCCTCTGCCCAATTGGATGACTGGCAGAAAAACCTAAAGACGACTTTGACTCTGCCGATCACTTCCTGTTCCTGAATCAATGTCACTGCTTGAGTCTCGCAAACTCTGCAGACTCTTCGACGCCTGGGGACTTGCGGCCTGAGAGACTTGACTCGAAAGCCCAGCTCACCACCATGACGGCATCAAGGTCACATCGTCTGTCTAGACCTGCTCTGTCCCACGGCCAGGGTAAGACAACATCGAGAGTTGAGCTGGCAATTTCACCATTCCCCATCTGATCGATGGACATCGTCAAAGAGCAATTCGAAACACATACTTTTCCCGGACCGGCAACCTGCCGCGTGGACGTATCCCGAATCGTTCGGCACGCTCTTAGTATCCTCGTGGAATCGCGGAAGCCAGCGCCCACACTTTCCAGCACTTACAGGCGCTTGAAAGTAACACAAAGCAAGGCCTTAGTCGTGTAGCTGACTACTTCAGCCTCGAAATCGAAAGGCGGCTCTCTTGCAGGTGGGGCCGGGACCGCCTGCCTCAACGTGAACGGTTCTCTACGCTTTGAGCAACTCAAAATCCCCCGCATCCATCTCCCAAGGATCACAATAGCATCACATTCTCCCTATCCAAGTGGTCGCACAATATGTGACAAGGTCTGTCTTACAAATCGGGACTGCACTTCTAGTCAATATCTTGCGAGGGAGCACGAAGTGCGGGGAGTTGCTCAAACTTCACCGGTGCGGGGAGCTCGCCTTTGTTAACTTCGCTTCGGACCACGTCCGGCGGCGGTGCGGTTACGCCCCCGGGATGTTGATTCGCCTTTCATTCCTGCATCCGTCTGGTCCTCGAGGCTGACAGAAGGCCCTGTCACACAGCGCGCGTGTAACCTCTAGAGGCAGGCCAGCGATGTAAACTGGTCAACTTTAACCGTCTCTGCGTCCCCAAACCTGCCACTTACACAGGCATAGGGATCGAGTCACTTGGGCTTTCTTGATCACCCGTTGTGTATTGATGGATCAGCTTTGCTCCAGCAATCGCACAACAGTCGGTTGAAGGCACGTCCTCGATCCAACACAAGCTACCTTGGTCAATATCAGAGCATGGGTGTCTTCTTCGGAGCGCGTTCTATCACCGCAGGTGTTCCAGACACTGCTTTGCACACGCAGGCCATTCGCTAGCCGGCTAATCATCAGTTGGCGACTCGCCCGTTATCCGTCGGCCACTTCACTTAACGGCCTCTTGGTACGTGGTTCCTTGGTCAAGGTCTTGGGCCACATGTCTCAACATCATTGCATGCCGGACATTTGTCTCGCTGACAAGATGCCTGGAGCTGCACGGCTTGCTTACCTATGCAGGCCTGCCACTGAAAACCTGATTCTGCATCTGCAGCCGTTCATGAAATCCCCATCTGGCACTTTTTGCGACCAAACCCTTGAACCGATGGAAAATCTTGTTGCTGCGCCGTAGCACATCGAATGCTTTCCTACCCCGGATCACTTCATCTGGGCCGGGCCGTGGATTTCGGTGTGGGGACGAATCCTTCCACTCTGTTGTAGCGGGACAGGCATCTTGACATGCCGAGATTGAGTTCTCAGGCTCCTTCTCTCGTCAGCCGCCGGTCTTGAGTAAAGCACGCCGATGAAGGGCAGGAGGGGTCAGCGAGATCGGGGCGCTCCTCATGACCCAGCTGGATCTGACGACATCCAGTGCCGACACGATCTGTTGAGATGTGATCACATAATGATCATAACGAAGCTCACTTTTGCGGGTCAAACCCTCGCTCCACTCTCCAGTGCCCGTTGGCTTGTGCCTAGATTTGAAAAATACGAGAGCAAATCATCTCGACGGAGTTGTCCAACACGGGTCATCATCGACTGGCGCAAATGTTTTCATCACTGGAAGCAATAGTCTGCCGGGCTGTACTGAACTTTCCATCCTTGGCACTTTTGTTCAGCAGAGCAGAAATTGCATTTGGGTGCCCTGGAATCCGACCGAGTTTGCAAGGGTCGGTACACCCACTTTGGCTTCACGCGAACGATTGCGGTTCCAACTTGCATCTGACTGGCGCAGGATCGCGCCTGGAAGATGGTGTGCAGCGTCAGAGGCGACTCACTTGTTGAGTCGATGTGTCCAGCCCGACGAATGACCGGGAGTGAGGTTTTTTTCGGTCTTGTGTCCCTTGCATTAGCCCTGCCCTGATGGAGGGTTAACACGGCCGGCCATTCGTCAGTCCTGCAAAATACCTGCAAAGAAGATGGAAGCGAGAGGGAAGAGACGGGTGACGGGGACTATCCGCAGTCTGGCCGCGCGTTAGAGCTTCAGCGGAAGGCCGGCGACGTTATCCTGTGCAGGGCATACTTCCTGTTACGGCGATGCCGTCGCATTGCGGCCCATCGTTGATTGCCAGCAATGCTTACTCGCATGTGAAGTTGCAAGCGCCTACTCTCCCGGTCTCCAAGGCTGCGTCGGTCGAACGTAAAGTTGCAGAGCCTCTGAGAGACGCTGATCGGTTTTTGCCCCGGGATGATGTAGCCCTGCGGTACATCGCCTTCAGACCGGTCTCGACTCGGACAGAAACCCATTAGCTTGCTACCTTTGACAGTTGATCGTCGCCGGTGGAAAAGTCTCAGGCGGCAGCCTTCTTTCTCCAAGTTATCGGTGGATGCAGCCACATAGCGATCAATCCGTCGAGCGGCAAGCGGCAAGCCACGTCGGTGTTCCATTCTCAACAGAAAATGTCAGAATTTTCTCCGTTGCCGATGGTGCCCGAAGTTAATGACCCTGTGGCGGCGAACTGATGCTATCTTTGGGCCAGGAAAGTGGCCACCACGAGGTCGAAGACGACGGTCGCAAGCCTCCCGTTGAGGCGGCACCGAGCAGTTTGAGATCTTGTTCTTTATTCGATCCCCGGATGAGGAAAGACTGCCCGCCTGTCCACGTACTCCATTACGATCTGTTACAGATGGTGGATACTGTGCTTCGAAAAACAGGCGTTTTACCTTTGTGCTGGCTTGAAGCTTTTGGGGTAACCTGAAGCCATCCATTATACGGCCACAGAAGACAATGGCGGCTATTCTGCAGTCATTCAAAGTCTCTTGGCACTGAAGCGGTGGTTTCGGCCAGGTCAGACCGCACCAAGTCCGGGACGGCGGGCTTCATCCTGCCGTCGATTCGGTCGTGCGCTTGTTGATATGGCCCGTTGCCATGGTCTGCCAGCCATCCGCGATGGTGCGGCATGGCCATCTGGGGGAGAATTATTCTTCGCACGCCGCACGATGCTCCTAGGGGCTCGAGGCACCAGCGCCCATCTTCCATCACCATCTCGAGTGCACGGCGGTTCCAAATGCGGAAACAGGCTACCAGATAGCCGCAAATAGATCGCGGCTTTTTCAGACAATCTTCCTGCGACACCGAAACATTTTGAACGCCCTGCATCAGGTTTCTCATGTTCAAGGCTGCCTAAAGCTTTCTGGAAATTGAACCTTCCTCCCTTCAAAGTCATTCAAGCTTGGTATTGCCGGTTTGCAGCCGCAAAGAGCTTCGATTAACACCAGTGGAGACTGAGTGTTGCGCTGCAAAGACAAAGTCAATGCGGAACACGAAGAGCAGTCAACTTACGCCTTTTCCCGCTCATTATCATGAGAGCAGACCTCTTGTACCCGCGAAGTCGCGAAGAGGCGAAGATGCACACGTACCTGCAAGGCTCTTCTGAACTTACACCCCCGCGAACCTCGTGGCAGCATGGACTGGCGCCAGGACCATTCGGTCCCGAGAACGCTGGTTGTGATGCAAAGGCTCGGCGCCACAAAGGTCTTAGACCATGATCGCCCGTGAACACGCGATAAGGACCTTATCCAGTGTAGTCCGGCGATGATGTGCTGGCTGCGACACATCAGACCCCGGATCGATCTGCGCAATCTACCACCATCTCGGGGTACGGTGCACTGATGGGAAGCAGGGCTCACTTGATGACCTGGGACCATGGGAGAACCATCGACTGGCGATGTTACTCCAGGTCGCGCCATATCAACTTTGAAGTAAGGCTTCAATATCACACGGGGCTGGCCTCCCACTTATCGGCGACTGGTCACAGTCGCGATGCATGGACACGCGCCGGTCTCGCAATCCGCGGACGGCACAGGATGCCCAACGTCATGTCAGGCGCGCAGCGTGTCGACGTGACGAGGTCCTCCCGACGTCTTTCACGCGCTGCCTTGCCGCCCATCACACCTGTCCATTGGACCACGTGTGCCGCCAGCGGTAAACCATGTCTCCTCGTCAAGGATGCAGCAGTGGCCTTTGGACGGAAAGACAGAGCACGAGCAGACCCTGCGAAGTTGAGCCTTGACAGTTGCGCCCGCTTCGCGACGAGAGGATGCTAAGGTTTGATGTGTTCTCGCTGTTCGTCCTTTTCGGGGAGTTCATCTGGAGTATATTCCCCGTGGGGGGCGTGCGGAAAGGTGGGAGGTTAGGCGCTTTGGTACGTCGCGGTTCGCGGAGGTGGGATTCCGGGGCAGACGGGCTGGTTTCACTTGTGAACCTTGCCTCACGTGGGGGAGGAATGCTGTTGGCTTTTTTCTTTGTTTACGAAGTTTTGCGACGGTGATGGTTTTCGCAGAGCGACGAGAGAGATTTGAAGCTGACGAAGCTGACGACTGTACAGGCTCAATTTGGCAGATGAAGCGAGATTTCTCTTTTTGGGGGTTTTCGTCTTGGATTGTTAGCTTGGGCGTTGACAACGTCCTTATGTGTGGCGTCATCTCATTCGTCAACCATCGCGAAGCGGTCGCGGGACGGCCGGGGCGCGTCAGAGATCGCGGGCGGGGGAGCGATGGCGTCGCGCAAGGCTTTTGACAATGTTCTTGACGCTGGCCGTTGGGGGGCATGAGCGGGCGGGCGCGGTGATATTGGTTTGTGGGATAATTATCCCACGATGCACGGCGATGATGAGGTGTGTGATATTGGGGGATATCCGGCCGGCCGTCACCTTCGCGGATGCGGGATGCAGGTACCGCGGCGGTGGTAGCGGGATCAGCGCGCGTATGGTGTTGTGCTGCGTGTTGCGGGCGGATCGTCTGAAGGGGCCATGCCGGTTTGTTATGCGCAAGCGCGACGGCATGGTTAAGGCGGTGGCGAGGTGCAGTACAGTGCAGGGCTGCAAGAAGGCCAGACCCGGCCGAGCGTGAAGAGGGCAGACGGACTGACGGCGTCATTTTCGTGTTAGCAGGGCTGCAGGAAGGAAAGGCTGATAAGGGACGTTTCTTCTGTGCTTCTGGACTGCATTGGAGGGACACATGCTCCGTCGTCCGCGGATGGCCGAGGCAGAGGCGTTGATGTCAAGGCTGGAGGCCTGCTCGGGGCACGTCTGCTTGGATCGAGTGATGCAAGAGGCTTTCTGGGTGTATGCCTCTGCTCTTTTGGGCTCGTTGTTGATTTTGGATGTGAGGGCGGACTGGGCGACTCACTCGGGCGAGTGGCAAGTTGGGTGCGCTCGAAGGATATCGAGGATCCGGACGAGTGTTTACCTCCAGGCGAGCCGCACGACTTTCGAGTCAGCCTAGTGCAAGGCAGTGTCAACACGACCCAGCCTGGAATTACACGACTCGCAAGAAGCGATGCTGGTGCTTACAGGAATAGTTCTAGGATGCGAGGCTGAAGAAATCGTCCGCCAGTGGCTTGAATTAGGCATCGTAGGCAGCAGCGCGGAAAGCGGGGTTTTGCTGGTTTCTAGCTACAAACTAGCCCCTTCATCAAACAATTCACTCCTCTTCGGTCCTGGAATTCACGGCGGGGTGATTATGCGTGCTTGTGACTCATTCTGCGGCACAGAATCTGGAACGTCTCGGTGAATATGGGATGCGAAGGAATCGTATAAGTCTGTCTCTCATTTTCACCCAGCGACCGGCGGACGTTTGACACTTGCACCGTCAACTCCCACCATGGCGCCCGCAAAAAAGAAAGCATGCACCCACCAGACCGTCCTCATCGACGCGTCAGACTACGGCCGCAAGACCGCCGGCTTCGAGCGCGTGCCCGTTGACAAACGCATCGCTGCAACGACGCGCTCCGGCAGAGTCCCCGACGGCGGTGCATCGTCGCCCGGCCCCGTCGCCGCCCCGGACGCCTCCACTTTTCCCGGCCCGCTCGTCCTCCCTGACGACGAGCTCGCGCTGCACCCGCGGTACCCCCCGCAAAGCCTGCGGTCGTGGATCAACGGCGGGTACCGCAACCCGATCACGCACGACCGCAAGACGCTGTACGTCGCGGACGTGCCGCGGATCGATGACAGCGCGGCGTTTATGCGGGAGTGGGCGGAGCCGGATGTCGAGGACCTGGTTGACCCGGCGGAGTTCCCGCGGCTGGAGCACCCTGACACGGCGGACTTGATGGGGTACTTGGCGGCGTTTTATTATCCCCTTGAGGTGAAGTTGCTGCCCACGCCGATGAGGTTCGTTCGCTGGGAGGCCAGGGGGAAGGCGGACATGGTCGGGCTGGCGACGGGCGACAAGACGGTGGTGGGCGTGCGGGCGCGGCCGAGTAAAGATGAGATTGCAAGGATGCAGCTGAATTTGAGCGACTTGCTGGACGCGCTGATGGGGGTGGTGCCGCGGGACGCGTATGCGTGCGTGCTGGTGGTCGCGCAGGATCTGTATGAGGATGAGGAGGACGACTTTTGTTGCGGGCGGGCGTTTGGCGGGAGTCGGATCTCGGTGGTGAGTAGTTTTAGATACAGGCCGGTGCTGGATCTGGCGTTTGGGGTGGAGGTTGGGCATATGTGGCCGCTGGCGCATTGTGTGAAGTTTGTGGAGGGGTTTTGTGAGGAATTTGAGAGGGAGAATGGGGGTGGAGGCGAGGCTAATGGGGATAAGAAAAGGAAGCGTGGGGGGAGGAAGGTTGAGGGTGGAGAGGGAACGGTGCTGGATTTGAAGAAGAGGACGGGCACGGCGCTGGGTGCTGCGATTAATGCTGCGAAGAAGTTTGTCGTGCCGAAGACGAAGGAGGACCAGAGGGGGTTGTGGTTCTCGAGGGTCGCGAGGACGGCGGCGCATGAGTTGGGCCACTGTTTTGGGATGGATCACTGCGTGTACTATGCCTGTGTCATGCAGGGCACCGCGGGGTTAGGGGAGGATGCGAGGCAGCCGCCGTATTTGTGTCCTGTCTGCGAGGCGAGGGTTGTGTATGGGCTTGGGGAGATGGGGGTTGTGCAGGGGGGAAAGGGGGGCAGGTGGGTTGAGGGGAGGCAGAGGGAGGTTGAGAGGGAGAGGATGGAGGCTATGAGGGCTTTTTGTGAAGGGTGGAAGGGGATTGGGATGTTTGCTGGGTATTGGGGATGGCTTGGGGAGAGGTTGAAGACCAGTTGATGCACAAAATATAAGGTCAGAAGCGGGGTCTGACCGTTGATATTCTTCTATTCTCCTGAAACTGCCTGACTATTCCGTGTATGTGCGGCAACATTTTCTATACATTCTATTATTCCTATCAAAGACGGAGAAGTAACAATAAGAGTAATAAAAACGACGACGACAACGACAACGGTAGCAATCATAGTGGCGACAGTAGAAATAAGGACGTGAAGGTATAGTATATTGCCACAGGAAAAGTAGTCACTCAAGCACGGACGACATAGGCGGCCTCATTCTTCTTTCCATTTACAATTTGAAAATTTGTAAGATCAGCGCCTTATCGCAATCAAACCAGGTAAACTTTTATAATAGAGAGTTGATAAAACATGTTTGGGAAACCTCAAACCAGCGAGACGATAAATACACTGAACTATGAGGAAGCTAGACTCGCGGAATCCACAAAATATCTTTCGTCCTCCGTCTCTTCAATCCAAACATCCTCTGCGGGCGGAGGGTTTACTCCCTGGTTCTGGTCCGCTAGCCTTTGTAGCTCAGTGCCACAATTCGGATACATATGTGGAAGAATGTCTCTCAGAGGCATAATACCACTCTCCTCAGTATGAGACGCCATGAAAATGCCAACTCTACTCTCTGACCTGAACCAGTCAGGCGTTCTTTCCAGTACTTTTGGTCCGAAGAGGATTCGGTTGGCTTTCTTGGCCCCACTCCACCACATTGCAAACTCATCCGCATTGTACTTGAACCAAATCTTACAGTCAGCTCCATGCTGGAGGAAGAGACTGACAAACCCCTGGAATATATTTTCGGGGTCTCGACAGGTTAGAGACTGTGCTAGCCATAGATACCAACACTTCGCCACTGGATGGCCAGACCAAATTTGGACAGACTTTGCGTTTGCCGACAGGCCTGTTTCAAAGAGTCTCGATAGAGATTTGAAAACTTTCGAGCAGTATTCTTTTCTTGTATGTTTGAAACCCGGAAGAAGGTCGACATGTATCACCCCTGTTAAATAGTTGTCCAAAACGATATCGCTGTAGTGGGTCATTCCATCCTCGGTGGAAAGCTCACGGGAAAGCTCGTCCCCGTTGATGTGTTGAAACCCATTGCACAATTCCAGTCTTTGAAGGACAAGATAAAACGCATCATCAGCTGATAAGTAAACTTTTGCGTGTGAGCTAAGACGACCGTCTGCTGACCAATCAACAGAACCGATCAATGTTCCTGGGAGCAAGTGATAAGGTTTGACGACGTGTAATACCTGCTGCAGAAGGGCCGCAAGGCGAGTGCCTCGCATGCTCGAAGAGCTATGCTTTACCCGTACTAGCATCTCACACGTGAGAAGCAGCCTTTCTCTAGTGAAGTAAACAGATGGTCGAAACCTTTTCAGACATGCTACGAATGCCTGGAGGTGAAAGTCCGATTCGTTAAAGTCTCGTGCATCGAGGCGCGCAAGTTCTTCGATTCTCGGCCTGGCGAGAAACTCATGCACTGACCTGTGAATGCACCGAACTCTTGGTTGATACATGAATTGGTGGTTGAACTTGCCGTCACTAACAAACTGTGCATGCTTGTGGAGGTATTCGTCAGTTACTTTGCCGGTAATAATGCTGCGGGAGGATGACCAAGTCGGCAAAGAAGAAGTTGACGTTTCGACAGCATCACTGATCTCATCTCCGTCCTCGATGGAATCATCAGACTCCCTCCAGGTGGCCACAGCTGTTTGTTGAGCTGAGGAAGCTACGTTGTTCCTTGGTCTATAGTGGCGAGGTCTGTCGGGAGTGGGAACAGTGTATGTTTCCAAGAGACCCATACATCTTTGGTAAACCATTTTGCGAGCCCTTTCTATCCGTTCCCTCTGTGTCGATTCTTCCATTTTCCCAACTGGCAGATTAATGGCAAAGTCCTCGTCTCGTTCGTATTCGTCAATAAATGAGTAGTACATGAGTGGAACTTGAAACAAAGGAGGCCAATACATCGACTCTTCCTTGGCAATGGCGTAACGCGAAACTGTGAGAATCGTCCGCATGGATCTCATTTTGTCCACTTGGCTTGTGTGACTGGTGCTTCTTATAGAATCGAATATTGATTGATAAAGGGCTTCAAGCGCGTTAGGCAATGCGCTGATTCTTTCCTCAAGCTCTCTCACACTTTCCCCAGACAACAATCCCCACTTCAGACTCCGGAGCGTGATTTTCACCCACAAGAATACGCCTTCAGCCTTTTCTGTAATAATGTTGGCGAGGTTGAGTATTTTGGGACTTCGAAGGGAGACTTGGGTGAAGTCTTCGTTTTCGGAGAGCTCCTCGTTCACGTAGGTTTGAACATCTCGGCGCGTGATGTTTTGGAGCTTGATCCTGGGGCAGTCGGCTAGCCGTTGTGTAAAAATCTCCCATTCTCTACTTGAGACGCAGAGTTTGATATCGTTGTGGTGTTCTTTGGTCCATTTGAGGATCGTCTTGAGCATTCCGTCGTGATCTCCATCATATTCATCCGGGCCATCAATGAAGAAAACGAGCCTGTGGGATGTTAAGAAGGCCGTCTGGTTGAATAGAGCTTCAATGGCGGTATCGACGTCTCTGGTATGAATTGAAACAACTTTGTCATCAAAAATTGATTTCCAATGGCGCGTAAATACATCTTCAGTAAATTCTGGAAGCTCTTGCAGGATGGAGTAAAGCAAAGCCCGCCGAAGCCCGTCGAGTGACTTCTGGATATCGCTGCCTAGTCTCCAGAAGAAAAAGTTTGTTGTGATCAACGATTTGTGCCCAGCCCAAGAGCCCAGATATTCCTGGGTCTTCGGGCTTTGGCACAAATACTTCATGAGAGTCGACTTCCCGGTGATATGAAAAACACCATCTCCATGGCAAAGCCAGTCAATGATTCCTCGACGCGCCTCAGTCTCTTCCGCTGTTTCCGTTTCCGAAGCTGGCCCTCGCTCTAGAATCCAGCCGAAAGTGTGCTCATGCGCTTCGTCAACTTCGTCGAATCTGTCGACCATTCCATTCGCTTTCAGTCCGTCCATAATCTTGAAATAGGCCTTTCGGCCAAGTGCTATTTTGGACTCATGGACAATGAGACGAACTTGCTCTAGTAAACTGGGAATGTGACCCCACGAGCTCATGCCGCTTTCGAGATTGGTGGTGGTTCTTCTGAGTTGCTTCAACTCTTCCATCTGCTTATTTCCTTGGTCACTGATCATATCGAGGTGTGCGCCAAACTCATATCTACATAAATAACGCCATTAGCTCGATTCAATGTCTCTCAACGCAGGGAAACCTTACCTCGTCACTTGCATCAGTTGAAGCTGTATTCTCCTCAGGCAGTATTCTAGATCCTTTTGCAGACCCTCCTTTTCGTTCTTCTTGTACAAATTCTTGACCGACTTCCAGACCACGTGACGTTTCTTGGTTGACTTCAGCTCACTCAGCAGGGTGAGCAGCTTGGTCGTAAGGTCGTGGTACTCGTCCGCAAGGTTCAACAGTTCAACTACGTGGATGTCGTTCTTCGACCCATTCGTGCTCTGCCGCACATTGTCAATCTGCTTTTGAAGCAGACCGACGCGCTTCTCCAACTCAGCATTCTCTGTTTTGGCAGCAGTGCCAGACTTGCCAATCTCTTGAGCGATCGCAATATTCTCGGCAGCGAAGTCGATGAATGTGATGACTGCGCTGACAAGCCCAATGATCTCCACGGGTGTCATCATGTTGTCTGCGTACTTTGGGCAATTAAGGCGAAAGGCGATCCCGAGCTGTAGGTATCTAAAGAATGACGTGTGAATCCAATCGTCGAGCAGACCAGGCGCCACCGTGGGAGCGGAGCCGGACTAAATGTTGGTACAGTCTTCGTCAAGGCTCTGGGTGTCATAAACGTATGATTCCGTAAGTTGTGATGTCGGCTAAGGCTGCAGACCTGGGCAAGCCCCGAGCGATGGCGAGCTCCTCTGGCGTCTGACGTAGCAACAGTCGAGAACGGTGATGAAGATGGCGGGATTTTCATCACGGTCGGGAGCCTTGCGTGGTCCGCATGACCCCAAGCCTGCAGCATCTGGGGACCAGCTGGGCCAATGATAACTCCAGCATTGAGGCGGCACAGCAGACGCAGATAATCAACAAATGAGAAAGGTTAGCCAACCATCACCCTGCAAGTTCCAAGCGAAGTGTGCTTTTTCACGAATAACCCTTCCGAGCGGCCTCTTCGATTTGACTGCCTGATATCTAAATGATAGAGATGACTGATGTTTCTATTTCATCGAACCAAGTTTCTAGGCTCTCCCCCTTTGGCGTTTGTTCGTTGAGCTTAACTTTGCCCGTTTGTGTAAAGCTGGGGTCTCCCGGTTGCGGAATTGGGTCAGAATGCTTTTGCGGCTCGCGAATCCGCTGTGGAAACAATCCGGCCATTCCCACTCGTTGAAATTGACCAGCATTTCCAAATGAACGAAGCAAAAGAATGACGTTGGGAGTATAATGCAACGATGAGTCCTGGGGGTATGTACAAGTAGCAAGCAGGCAATGTACAGGACCGTCTGCAATTACAACGTCTAAATTCGCCGTGCCAATCGCAGATTCTTCATCGAACAACACTTGCATGGAAGCTCGAACTCCTTCGATATCTTGGCCTTCCTGCATTGTCTTGAGTATTGCAGCTTTAACATAGCCCCGTAAGGTCAATGAGCCAGCTTTTACTCGCCCAAAGGGATCGGCTGAGTCTAGATCAACATTGTGGTCGATGTATTCTATCTCATCGACCTCTCCTGGTCGGCGTCCAAAGAAGTGGGTTGAAAGGAATGTTACCGGAGAGCCTTCGACAGCTGCCCAAGACCATGATGGAGCGCGGTATGTGTCTGGGCGTCGTGCTGATTCTGGTACGTTGACATACCACAGCAGTCCAGAAACAATGTCATCCAGCCAAATACCCGCTAGATAGGGGATAGGGTTCTTACTGGAAAAGGCTCTCGCAATACCGGACAGAGCTGGCAACCTGTCGGCGTCTTTGGTGATATTTCTTTCCGTATAGTTTTGCAGCATCCGATACCAGTTCTCGTATGACACATTTGAGTTGTTAATGGCAAGCTTGGGAACGCCCCCAACTAGCTTAGAGATCTCTTCGTTCCCCGGTCCGATGTCCGGAACTACGTCTCTTGCCATCTTACCAAGCCAACCCCTGGCTATGGAGTTTTCGGCCGATTCGCCCTGGCCATAACCGTAAGGAGAGCTTCCGCTTTCGCTGATGATGGACTGTCTGCACTCCCAATGTACTTGATCTACCGCATAATGAAGTGTTCGCGGGGATAGAACTCGCTCTTGAAGCGTCCATGCTCGACTGTTCAATGGTTCCCTGTCGATGCGCTGGAACTTGTTGAGTGACGGCCCAATTGACACGCCGCGATTCAAGGAGTCACTGCTCTGAAAGTGAAGTGGTATGAGCGGGTCATCGCGGGCTTTCCGGATCAAACCATGAGTACCGTCAGGCGCAGACGTCGCAGCAATGGTAACGTAAGACTGGGAGTAAACCTGGGCCATCCTGGCCGCCTCCCGGTCCCAGTCGTCTGCGTCGTCCTGTACAATGCACAGAGAATCGATCCACAGATAGCGCACTCCGAGGTTTCTGGTAACGTCCATAGCGTCATTGAAAGTTTTGTTTAGTGAGGACGGATCGATCCTGGTCCTGAAGGCAAGTAAATTGGCTTTGACCGTTCTGACGACGGGAGCGGCGCCCCAGCAATGGCTCAATGCAACGTACGGCGCATAGCTGCAACTGGAGCCGTCTACCAGCCGAACGTCCGCATGTGGTGTAGTAGGCTGAAGGTCAAGAAGTCGGGTTGGGAAGGATGTCGCTGACGCGAAAAGTGTCTGGTATCGGGAGCAAACATCGTGACTTTTGAGGCATGCCTGAATCCAACCCAGAGGCCGCCGGCACTTCTTCACAGGCTCAGGCTTTTCGCCAACCACCATTCCAATTTTCTTTGCGCGAGAATCTTGGATCATGTTAAGCAGGTAATCCAGTAGCCTGAGCGGTCACATACCATCGTCTGCATACAGCCCAAACTCGCATGTCCTGTACCCACAAGTCACCTGAATACCGTAAAGCTGCTTCTGGCTCACACTCCAGCTGCTTCGGCTCAGCGCCCTGATATTGACCGGCTCCACGGTCAGAGGGGGATCTTCAGCGGCCCAATCTGTATGCCCCATACTAATATAAGCGCAGCCGCTGGGAAGCCGTTCATCTTGGTTAACTCTGAGGCCTTTGAAGAACAAATGACAAAGTTTACACGTTTTGGCCGACTCTTGCAACGAAAAAAAGGACCGGCAATGAGGCTGCGACGGGGCTGCCTCGAACTCATCAGGCCTTAGTGTAACCCCAGTGGCCGAGGGGAGATATTGCACCTCAATACTTTTGCAAAACTGACATAAGAACATGCTTTTTGCTGCAAGGATAGGACATGTAATGAGATGGCCTTGTTTGGGGTCATGCGTGGCCGTCGACTACTTTGTCAGCGGTGAGGAGGTAATAAAGTGCTTATGTCTCTCGCCAAGTTGCATCAGAACCTGAACTCGTGAAGAGTTGAGAACTCCACGTGATTAGGTACAAACCAATCACAAGAGCAACATCGTTTGCATGCAGCCACCGCAAGTGAGCTCCGCCCAGTGAAGAGGGAACCAATAGGGGTCAACGAACATATTCACCCCCCTAGCAAAGTCCCAATGCGTGTCCGCTCGAGCATCCTGCTACTTTGCTCCAGCAGGTGGCTCGCGGTGTTTCTTCCCCACCATTTGAAACAATCGTATTCTAAGGTTGTCAGCCTTGACCTCTGTTCTCAATCCGAACATATATCCCCTGAGTCCTCATAGCCATACGGTTCTTGCCGGTATTCTTGCCGGTATATCATATTGTTTCCGATGGAATGTAGCCTAGAAGATGTAGCTGATACGCTTTATCACAACGAAGTCTGCTCTCTCAATCTCTTACCGTCGACAGCGACCGTCTCACACTATCGGAAAGCAAGGCTAGCACATGGACTTCTGGATACAGCTTGATGGATAGTTTCCATTGTGGTACTACAACGGTGGGTTCAATCTTGCGGCGAGTGATTGCGAACGGTTGTAGTACCAACTGGAGTTTCTTACAGCACGTTATGTGCCAATGCACAGCTAACGCCATGGATTGCGCGAATTCGCTCTTTGGATGGGAACGGCTAGGACCACGAGAATTGCGTCCACTTGATTGTGTTGTTTGCAGACTCCGCCTCATTGTTGTCTATCGGTGAGGTGCGGCTGTATCACCCGCCTCCCTGAGCGGGTTAAGCCATCCTTCCAGGGCAATTTTGGTTAGCGAAACTTGCTTCGACTTGTGGGTTGACACTTTTTGTTTGTACTATGTAGTCCAGATTCCTTAAGACCTCTATCCGCTTGCGGTTCATCCGTCCATTCATCCATGCGATTATCCCTTCAACTGTCTACTTGTGTTATGCGACACACAGATAAAGAGCTCGTTCAAGAAACCACGGCCAAGAGGGTCTGTGTCTTGCCCCTTGGCACGTACGCAACTTGCTGGTCGAGATACCTATCAGCCCAGCAGTTCGTGAACGGTTGCATCAGCTATTGAGCTCAATGGCTGCTCTTTCAACGAGAGTCACTCAAGGGCATGTAGACAGCTGAGAATATCCATTAACTAAAGGGCGAACTGGACATCTTGCCTGTCAAGTTAAGTTGAGATTTTCACACATCAAAAACAACAATCAGTAAGAAAAACACAGAATTTTCAATTTTTAATCATTTCAATCATTCATTATTCAAAGTCTGAGAAGATGACGCCTCATGACGAGATGAAAACCACCCCCGCTAAGTCGGCGACGCCACCTAATCCCATTGACGAGAAAAAGTGCGGCAAGTGCGGCAAGAACTTCGCTGGAACCGTTAACAACTGCACTTGCAACACTTCTAATTGAATCGTTGGTAAAAGACGTAAGTTGGAGAAGGGTCTCGACTCTTACCGGGTCATCCAAAGCTTACCTGAGTCTAGGCTGTTTTATTCGGCGTGATTCTGGTGTTGCGGTTTAGTTACCCATAAGACTAGGTACCAGGCTGGGTTCATTATATTCATGTGGCATATATCAGTCAGTAACTAGCCGTAAGAGGTTTTGCATCAGATCTGGGAAAACCTGGATGTGCATTTTCGCAACTGGCTTACTAGTCATCAATGCTACATAGTAACGTGAAAGCTGCTTGTTTGAAGTGTGAAATTGAGCATAAGTACCTAGTAGCGACCAGAATGAGGTGCAAATCAGGTGCCTTTTGACCAAAGCCCGCATTGTTTGCAACGTGCGTAATTGGCTGTACATGTTTGCTTATCTGTGAGCCGGTAGCTATTGTTGACCGTTTACTGGCGCTTGGGACAACACTCCCATAAACGGATCGGAGGGCAAACGGCCTTCAAGACGCTCATATCTCGGCTGCGCCGCCCGGCCTCCCTACTGTCCGTTTGACAAACACGCCCCTTGTCGCACATGCATCTAGGCGGTCAGGAACAGAGCTGCCCAACTATTAATAACCGCCCCATGGCCACCCTCGAATTCCCAATGAACTTCGCTCATGACTTTGCTTTCCCTTATTCCACATTCGGACCTCATCGATTCACACATCATGGACCCTCGAGACCTCGCTGCTGATGAATCCCTTCTGGATCATATTTTCCCCGATCAACCTCACGTCTCTACCTCCGTTATCCTCCAGGATTGGGACAAATGTGTGTTCAAAGCTAGCTTCCCAAATTCCTTTAAATCTCGGTGCCCCTGCATTGTTCGTCTTGAGACTGTACGTGGGGATGAGGAAGCTACACAATTTGCCCTCGTGTCAACAAAGCAGCAGATTGCCTCGCTTGCCATTGACAATCTCGTTCCGAAAACTTTCCAAACTGGCGTCGCCAACAGTGCACAAGGCAAACGACTGCAGTTCAGTGTCATTGAATTCATCGAGGGAGATACGCTGGAAGAAGCATGGGAGCAGATGAGCAGCGATAGCCAGAGATCCATTGTCACTACACTGGTTCGAGCACTGGGAAAGCTGCACGCTGTACGGATTTCCGACGACCGAGTACAAACCCTGCTACGCCAAGTTCTGCGTGACTCGAATTCAGAGTCCTTCCAGGAAGCAGTCATGGGCGGGCCAAGCACGGGATTCCTCAAGGATGGACCAGCTCTTCTCGGTGCCATAACCAAGAGATTGGAACTGAAAAAGCCTTTCTGCACCATATCGCCCACCACGCCGGCTGGTGACGTCGCAATTCGAAGACCTTGGCTCTGTGAAACTCAAAAAGACGATCATGGAGCAGTGGCGGCACGAGTCCGTGTTTTGCCACAACGACCTCACCCCTCGCAACATCATCGTTAAACCTTGCAACTCTCCTGACGGACGTCCCGACTACCAGCTTTCTGCTATCATTGATTGGGAGCTCGCCGGATTCTACCCTGCTTCTTACGAGCTGAGCCTCCAAGACACCTACCTTAGTGGGGGCAACCGCCTGATTTCCTTCTACTCGCTCCTGAAGAGGCAGATGAAGGA
The DNA here is from genome assembly GCF_026319265.1 of Colletotrichum chrysophilum. NCBI lineage: Eukaryota > Fungi > Ascomycota > Sordariomycetes > Glomerellales > Glomerellaceae > Colletotrichum > Colletotrichum chrysophilum. The sequence continues at coordinate 22,851 of NW_026517514.1, read as the reverse complement.
TCTGGTGCCTGCTTCCTGGCCACAAGTCTCCTTGCTACACACCATGGAGATTCTTTTCGAATCTAGACAGAGAAGACTGGCGGAAGGTTCCAACATTCCGGCAATCATCCGCCAAAGATTCATGCAAAGATTGCATTTGCGTCGGGATGAGGATCCTTACATTGGATGGGTACCAAAGAACCAGGGGGAAGCACAACCCGTGTTCTCTCGTGCTGACGCCCAGCGTCTAGAAGACGATGTTATTGCCGAGGTAATAGAAAAGAGGTAGGCGAAAGTAGCTCGCTAGCAGAACGGACCTCAAAGCATTCATGGGTCGATCAATACATTTCAGATACATACAATCTCATCAAAGGAACTCCTATGTGTTTCCTTTTCTCTCTTTATCATCGGCATCGTTGGGCTGCAGTCTGCGTAGCTATGTGCTGCAGGCAGATTTTGATCGAGTTTCCACGGGAATGTCAGAGAACTTCTCTTCTTAAATCGAAGCGATGTGACCATGCCCATTGAGTAGTAGGGTTTATGTTGCAGAAGTTCATTCGATACGTCAAGACTTGATATAGGTAAGCAACCTTTTCTTACGTCTACCAAATACTGAAAACGAGTTGGAGAGGATATCATATCAAGGATAGCAACAGTGCAATCGAACTTATGCCTTCTGGCCAGCGGTTATCGCTTGAAGTGGCCAGGGTGAGATAGAAACTAATAATAGGACCGCGACCGTCAGCACGCCGTACCCCTCTCTTGGCCGGATAAGCAGGAGCCAATCACACCATCTATTATTGGACAGCCTGTTGTGGTGAGATAGGGCCACTTTGACGCGTTGTAATTTGAGAGCTTCATGGGCATTGGTCCGAAAACCCGGCAGGTGCAGGCGCGATCCCATGACTTCCGATGAGCCTTCGCAGCCTGATGCCCAACATCTCCCTCATTTTGAACAACTCATTTCACGCGGCCCTGCGGTAAATGCCTCATTCATATCATCTGTGAAGAGTTGTTGCCCCCTGAGCACTTTGGTCACATAGGTACCTTTATGCCTCGATCCGAAAAACATCAAACGCTTGAGAGACCAAAGTTGACCAACGAATCGGAGCTGGCGAGCGGCAAACCCGGAACCGAGCGCGCTCAAAAAGGCTCCAGTGGCCTCTGTAGGTCCTGAGTAAGAAGCACACAACTCTTGGAAAAGCCCCGTAGCTCTGTCAATCCGGCCCCTTCAATGCTTCACAACTCGCTTCCTGCGTCCTCTTACGACAGCCGTGCAGGATTCGCCTTATTAAAACATCGTCTAGCCTTCAATCTATCTAGGTAAATTCACAAGACATAACAGACCAACGATCATGAGTGGGCTAGAAATCATCGGTCTAGTCAGCAGCATAATCAGCTTCGTCGACTTTGCTGCCGAAGGTGTCGCTTTAGCACAAGCGATTGCAGAAGATGGGTCGGCATCGCTGGGTGACAACGCGAAATTGGAAGATCGCATCAAACGATGTGACAATCAAATGAACAGTATACGCCGGGATTACTCAGACATTGAGAAGAATAGTCATGAGGCCGAGCTTGTCAAAGTCACCGATGAGTACAGGATCCTGACACTTGAGTTGATGAGTCTCCTGGGAGGCCTCAAAGCAACCAGAAAGCGGGACATAGCGTTCAAATTGTTCAAAAGCTCCCGCCAGAAAGACAAGAAGGCAGAGCTACAAAAGGACTTGAAGGCTTGCCGACAGCGAGTACACATGCAACTAACACTCGCGTCAAGGTAAGTGCCAAGTTCCCGCTGGGCTGCACCATCATCCTATGACCTAGCTAAATTTTGAATAAGTGCAGACCTACAACAGCGCTTGGAGGAGATCCGTGATCAGGGAAAGGCCAAATCGACCGAAGTCAAGCTCATGAGAGATGGCATAAGTGAGCTTGAGACTCGAATGAAGGCTTGGAGGCATGTTCCCGAGTTCATGGAACAAGCTGCGGATATTCTGGCTCTCTCCAAAGGAGCAGCCGAGCGCACCGTGCAGGCACTAATATTGGAGAAGCTCCATGTCGCCGATATGACTCGCAGGTTCGACGACGTCAAGCCTGCCCATGAGAAGACATTCTCTTGGATTCTGAAATCAGAAGCCAGACCTGACGAGACAGCTGTGGAGTTGGACGCCCGTCGAGACCTTACCACTTGGCTTTCAAAGGGAAGAGGCATCTTCCACATAACTGGCAAGCCAGGTGCAGGGAAGTCAACATTGATGAAGTTACTTTGTCAAACTGGCAACACAGAAGATCAATTGAAGACATGGGCTGGAAACAGATCACTGATCATGGCAAACTTCTTCTTCTATCAGCACGGGACACCCTTGCAAAAGTCTCTGGAAGGACTAAAGCAGGCATTGTTGTGTTCAATACTTGAACAAGTCCCATGCCTCGTCGAGAAAGTCTTCCCACAGCTATGGTCTTGTGCTATTCAGCAGATGCCGATTGAAGTACGGCCATCGTATGTTGAAGCTGCCTTTACGGAATTGTTCAACTCACCAGACTTCTTTACTTCGAACGCTGTTGTGTTCTTCATCGACGGCTTAGATGAATTTGTCGGAGAGCATCAGGCCATGATAGACTTGCTGCTCAGCTGGGCCGGTCGCTATCCAACCAACATCAAGATTTGTGTATCAAGCCGCGAGTGGGTTGTTTTCACAAGGGCCTTTGTCCATAGCCCGAAGATTAAGCTGCATGAAATCACATTTCGCGACATTCAAAGCTTCGTCCGCCACAAGCTGGCAGATCTCATCTCGTCGATAGGAGATTCAATTGCAACAGAACGAGCCCGACGTTTGATTGATCAGATCATTGAAAAAGCTGAGGGTGTTTTTCTTTGGGTGCGTATCGTTGTTGAAGGACTCATCTCAAGTCACGCGGCTGGGGATCTCATGGAAGATCTTGAAGAAAGGGTCAATGATTTGCCGAAAGAACTGGAGATTCTCTACGAAAACATCTTCAAGTCCATGGCAAATGAAGGCTTCGCGACTAGGAAGGATAGGAAGAAGGCTATGCGGATGCTTTTGGCCACTATTCCGTCGAACAGCCCACGCATCCCTATGGCTTTGATTCGCCATTCGTTCCTCGAAGAATACGAGAAAAACCGTAATTTCGCGCTCGATCTTCCCCCTCTCCCTCGACAGATAGATGCTGCATCCCGAGATCAGAGACTGGAGAATACACACAAGGCGGTGTACCGCAGGTGCATGGGCCTTCTTGAGGTGTATACGGCTGAGTTGGATGACATTCCAGAAGACCATGGACCGAGAAGCATGACGAAGCAGTCAGGCAGCACGAATGATGCCACAACGGACTCAGACGTCGTTCTCGATTTTGAAGACGAAGAATACTTCCACTTCCATGTCTCGTACAAGGAACCATCTAAAATCAATCAGCATTATCCATCTCATCAGCAGGTCCGTTGTATTCATAGGACGGTGCTTGAGTTTTTGAGACAACATGAGGTCAACAAAACGATGCGCGCTGACGCGACGGATGACATTGATTTCAATGAAGGGGACTTTCATTGCCAGTCATACCTTGCCGCAATAAAACACTTCCGCCCAAGTGTCTTCTACGTACGACAGAAACTTAATGTCCAGCTTCGTGGGCTTCTCTCCCAATATCACTACTTGGAGAAGAGATTATCCGATGACCGTTGGATTTGCCTATTCGAAGAACTTGGCTATATCCTACAACATCATAATCTGCATGAGATGGAAATAAATTTAAGTTTCAGTCTTCATTTCGCACATTCCTTCAACACTTCGAGTTGGTACCTTCCACCCAAAGACGCTTTGCTCCTTCTTTCTATGAGAGCTGGGATATACAATAATTACGATTCCCCCGAAGTTTGGCATAGATTCCTCTGTAGTCAAGGTACCGACATATCTGAAGGTGTTGTTCTCGACAACTTTCTCACCGGCACCTACGTCTTCGGTCACGCTAAGAACGACGAACCCCAACAATTCGAAGGCACTCCTGCGAAAGTCGTCAACCAAAGAATTCTAGCAGGAGTACATGCCTATCTCAAATATGGAGCATCATCTAGCGCAAAGTCCAATATCGGAACTTGTATACTCCATGGTGTACCTATTACATGCTGGCACGCTTGGCTTATGCGTATTCTCGTGTCATTGCCCCATGAAGCAGGAATGGAGAACCGAGCAGACTTTATAGCTCTGTTCTTGACCTATGGCGCAGACACTGATATCTGGGCTAAGTTCACTGACGAGGATTTCATTATGTGGTGGCCGGGAACGAAGAGAGGGCACTTCCTTGTGTCTAACATTTCCAGGTTCGAGGATTCGCAGCCCCTCGTGAGAAAGGTTATGACTCCACAATGTCATAATGGAACCGTTTTACATTTCCGTGAGCTCCTTCCGATAATATTTCCTGAGAAACGCGACCAGTTAGAAAGTCTTATGGCCCAGGCCGAACAACGGACTCCCTGCCCACCGCCAGACGTTTGGCAGGGCTCCGGCGTTTGGGGAAACGAGGACTATTGTTGCAAGCCCGGCAGAGGCCATTCAGAAGATGGTTCCGAGAAAGATTCTGAAGGGAGGCCTGAGGTTTAGCCCGGAAGGTAGCTCTCGACCGATCATGGAATTCATGTTAGAAATACGTGCTACTATGCATCGGCGGATGGCTGGCTTTGGGAACGGGATTGTCAGAGTTACTAGAGTTTAGCTTGAGATCTCGCATTACCAGTCAATAATTATCTAACAAAGTCTTGGGGCAATCTTGATCGACTGCTGCCTTCGTGGAAGCTCTCTGTAGTCTGGAGGCACCTTATGAGATGGCTCAGCGAGTTGCTCCTCCACAACACGCCACTCCCCGACTTCGGGATGCCATTTGACAATTTTTGCCTGGACGTCCCCGTTGGCATCGAAGTGAACTTCCCTCCGTGAAAGTCGAGACCACTCCTCAAATTCATCATCCTCAAAGGCGATGTTGTCAGACTCAATGGCCTTATTTCTCATAGCAATTGTGTGAAACGTCCTGCTATCCCACAAGCCATCACGCCTGGGATGTTTCCCTAACAGCTCCGTTGCTTCTTCTCTCACTTCGGCGTCGCGGCATCTACATGCGACAACCAGCAGTGGCATGGTAGGTCCGTTGTCCATGCTGAACACCTCAGAACAGCCACCGCAGTTAGACTGTGTTTGAATGACAATCCGTGACAAGTCCACAATCTCGCGGAATGCTGGTGTAAGACTTTTGACTGTCTTGACATCTCTGTAACTGATGCTCACGACATCGCTCCATAAAAGAAGATACTGTACACGCAGATTGCATGCGTCGACGTATGAGCTGAAGTCGCGATCTTGTCCAATCCTGGCATGGTCATAGATCCCCTGAAAGCTGTCATGCCAGCGTTGAAGATGGGCAAGAAACTGAGGAAGGACTCTCCTTAGATCCTCAGCATCCTTGAGTTCATATGTATTTCGTATGTACCCGCCAGCAATGACCTCTTGCGGCATGTCGTCCGCATACATGTCGGTATAGATCGGACAGCGGTGGCAGATGTAGTGCTGAACCACTCTCCACCATCTTCGTGCGATGTGTAGGTCAGCGAACGTCGAAGGCATCTCCTCAACTGCAAAGGGCCGAGTGCTACCACGGCAGCACCAGCTTATGTCGCTTGAGTTCTTCGAGTGAAGCACGTTGTGCGACCAAGACTGCATCGTCATGCCTTGGAAGATCCACGCAGCATCGTCACAAACAGAGCGGATGGAGTCTGTTTCCCGAGCATCCTCGACCATGGACCGCTGAATGAAGTAGTGCTCCATCATCTTATATGCGTGCATAACATGCTGCAACGCCGCATTGCGGTCACCGTGGAGGCACTCGAAGGTGACAAACAGGACGCAGCAGACGATAGCCCAGAGCATATTATCAGTCGACGGCGTGGACGTGCGTACAAGTTTGATGGCACGGCCGTAATGCTTTAACGCGAACTCATAGTGCGGCCCATTGCTATGTAGCTCCCTTCGAGTTCGACGCTTGAGGTTCGGTACCAGAGCGCGGGCCATCGCGGCCATCGCGAGGGCTGCATGTTTGATGGCGGGCTCATGTCGGGCAAGCTGCGGGAGGATGCGGGACATGACATCGTTGGGGAAGAGGTAGATGTTGCCGACGAGGATGCGCCAAAAGTCGAAGTAGCCTCTCTCTTCCGGGTCTGTGAAGAAGACAGAGTCGTACCCTGGTTCGACGAGAATGTTCTGGATTCTCCATGTCCCCTTCGCCACGATCCTGCGCGGCGCAGCTTGGATTTGGCGGTGCCCTGCTTTGGTGTTGCGGTCGGAAGGGTACCCTTCGCATACCCCTGGCCCGCGGGGTGACTTGGTGCACTTCTGGCAAAATGGCCTGGTCTCATCGCATTTGATGTGCCGCCGTCTTGCATCAATCGTCAGCCCATCAGGGGATATGACTAGGACTTGGAGTCAATGCTTACTTGCATGTGATGCAACCTGTTCTCACTTTCTTTGAAGAAGCTCTCTTAGTTTGTGAGCGTTGATGTAGAGAGAAAGTGACCATTTGAGGCGACATCCCCGGCAATCTGCAGCATCGTCAGATGGATTTCCAGTGTCAGGGGGCGGCCGCCACGATCGGAGGCGCGCCGATGTTGACGTACCTATTCTTCTTCCCCCGAGACCCGGTCGTCAGCGGGGCCATGACTCCGGCGGACGGATCCGGGCTGGACGACTTGGATTTCGAGCTTGAGCCCGACGACTGTGGCTCCATCATGGACATGTTCAAGATTGGATATGGATGACAAGCAAAGAACAAGGACAAATGGATCTTGGGGGCCATGCGCAGTCCTTAAACAATGACTTCCGGAGCAAAACGCTGAAGCCTGGCAGCTGCCAGTTACTCAACCGAGAATAGCGTAGGATTGAACCCGTTAGCGAGGGCAGGATCCTTCGCCCCAACGGCTCCAGCCTTTCCGCCCCTGAATAGCACGACCAGGGTCGATGTCAACCCGACCTGTGAGGTCTTTTTGCAGGCACTCAGTCCGAGGTCCCCGCAGTCACGAGATGAAGTGCTAGAGAGTTGTGTCAAAGGTAGCAAACGCGTGATGGGCTTCATGGATTTCCCCGTGAGTTGGCCCTCCATCATCGATCTTAGTGTTTTCCACTCAGTGTGAACAAAGAGCAACCCAAAAACGGGCACGCTAGTACAGCCGGCAAATTGGCGCCGGTACTGTGCTGCCCACAGCCACGAATGATTGTTCTTCGTCAGAAGTCAGTCGTTATGATTGAGCGCCCGCTGGGAGCTTACTGATCCTTCACCAAGGAATTACCAATTGAGACCACTCAAGCTTCTAAACATGGATCTTAATTCGATATGGTTCAACGTAAGCCGCCGTTGAAAGACCAAGACTTCGGATGATACTCCGGCTGCATGTCCATGTAAAACTCACTAGGTAGGTGCGGTGCTTTTGTTGGGTGTTGTACAACCTACTTTGCTGTTGATCGACCACATGGTCTACGACAGAGCTGCGTGATGCCTGCATTGGAAATGCAGCAACCTCTGCCAATCGTTGGTCTCACGGGATTCGAAATGACTTACCTTATTCTACATACAACGCCTCGTCAGTGCTTGTGAGAGCCGAGCATCGCATTCGTCGTATGAGGTGCAGATCTCCGGCTGCTCGAGATTACCAGCAGGTGTTAGCGCAAAGCAGTCGCTGTCGGGCCACTAATGTTAATCACCCACGACCAATTCCAGTGCCATAAGCTGACAGGGACCACCGGAGAACCCAAACATCTCGAGAACACAGACGTTATGGAACATCAATCGGGGAATTTGTAATTAAAAAGGGTGGGAGAAATACTCCAAAGCCTAATCTTCAGCAACACCTTGTGTAAAAATTTAGAAGACCAATCGCCTTGTTGCTGTGATGCTGTAAATGCATGTAAGATGACGACACGGCAGCCGTCTGGAACTGATCTTCAGACCACGCTCTTACATCCACTGTTAAAGGTCCTCATGATGTTGCATGTCAAACGAAACGAATAGCCAGATTGAGGTCGGTATCAGATCTGAAGAGTAATCTTGTATTAGGTTTGTTTGTTTTTGTAAGAACACATGGACTCTTGGACTTGTTCTCTAAGCAGTTCAAGACTTGACCAGACGTTCAAGAATAGTAGGGGTTTATTCAATCTCTGATCTGCGACCTACTCGCTCCGTTGGCGATTACCTGACAAAGAAAAAATCGTCTTGCGAACTCAGACTAAAGACTGGAAGTGTTTGTGGAAAAAGGAAAAGAATAAAGAAGGACCTTGTTAAGTTGTTGAATCCCAACTAAACACTCTCGTGGTCGTGGATATGGCCGTGACTGTGGGTGTGGCCGTGGGTATGGCTATGGCTGTGACCATGGCTGTGGCTGTGGCTGTGGCCATTGCCAGCCTCGCTGCTGCTGGTCATGCCGTTACCACTCTTGGAAAAGTGTCTGACAACGGTCCGGCCGCTGCTGGAACGGCGTCTCTCCTGCTCGTGCAACTGCGTTCTCATCCTCTCCTCGAGCCTCTCCATCTCGCGGCACTTCTCCTCGTATCTCGCGATAGCCTCGTCACGCTCGCGGTCGGCGTTGTTGCGAGCGCTGATCGCCTTCTCCTTCTGCTCCCTCGACTCACGAAGCATGGTGCGCATGCTGCTGATTTCGAATTCGTAGCCGGAGCCGCCATCCTCGTACTCGGTGACGCTCTCGCAGACGTCCTCGTACCTGCCCTCCCAGTCGCGGCACTTCTGCTTAAGAGAGCCGCACTCGGTCGTGAGACTCTCAACCTCGACCTGCAGAGTAGCTGCGAGAGACTTGTGGCTCTTGATCTCAATCTCGTAGTCCTTGATCTTGGTCTTGGCGGTGTTAAACTCAAGCTGCAGACGCTCGATGCGCTCGGTCTTGGAGTGGATCTCCTCTTGAGTCTTGGAGAGCGTAGACTCGGTGTGGCTGAGAGTCTCCTGGATGATGACCAGCTGGCGGTGGATATCATCGGCGCGGCCGGAGTGGCGACCGCTCTCCTCCTCGACACGCTTCTTCTCAAGTTGAAGAACGCGGATCTCCTCGATCTTCTTGGTAATGGTCTCACGCAGCTCGGTCTGAATGATCTCGACGCGAGAGACGTCCTCGCGCAGAGACACGATCTCACGCTCAGAGTGCTCCCACTTGAGCTTCCACTTGCTGCTGCGATCCTCGGCCTCCTCCCAGCAGCTGTGCTCCTTGATGATGTCGCGCTTGAGCTTCTCAATGTGCTGCTCGAGCTCGGTCTTCTCGTGTCTGACCTTAGTGACGCGCTGCTCAGCCCTGGTGATGACCTCTTGGAACTCCTTGATCTCGAGCTGCTTCTTCTCGAGGCGATCCTCGAGTTCCTTGTTCTTGCGTCTGATCTCCTCGTGCCTGTGCTCATGCTTGCGCAGCCTCTCCTCGAGTTCGCTCTCGCGGTGGAGCCAGTCGTGTTTCTCCTTCTTGAGAACAGAGTTGAGCTGCTTGGAGTGGACAAGCTCCTTGTGGTGGGTGTCGTGCTTGGTCGTCAGCTCCTCATAACGAGAGAGCAGCTCGGTGTACTTCAGGTCGAGAGCATCACGGTCGCCACGAAGCTTGCCACACCTGTCTTCGAGCTCAGCACGAGAACTCTCGGTCGAGATCAGAGTGTGTCTCGTGGTCTCGACAGTCTTCTTCGTCTCCTCATGCTCGCGCCTGACGTGGCTGAGAGTGTCCTTCACTTGCGTAATCTCGTGAAGGAGGTGGCGGCACTCGGTGTCGCGCTCAGCAAGCTTCGTCTTGAACTCGGCAGTGCTGTTAACAGCGGCCTTGAGGTCAATGTTGAACTTGAGGATTTGCTTCTGGCGCTCTTCGTGCTCGTGGTGGTTGTGAGAGTGCTCCCTCTCCTTGATCTCGATGATCTCGGCAAACTCCTCAATGCGCTGGTGCATCCTGTCCATCTCAGCATAGCAGGACTCCCGCTCAGCGATGATCTTGCTCCAGACCTCCCTCAGGGAGGTGCTCCGGCGAGACATGTTGGCCATCAGCTCGGTGAGGGCAAAGAACTCGCCCTCGGCTTGAGCGGTCAGCTCCTTGGCCACTTCGGAGCTGTACTGCTTCTGGTAGCTGCCCCATGATGAAGTTCGGGTGCGGCTCAGGATGCGACGGGAGCTATGGCTGTGACCATTGGCGAAAGAGCGCGTGGAGCCCGTAGGGCTGGCGTCGCGAGAGAGGACGCCGTTGGGACGAGGCAGACGTCTGGTGCGGGACATCTCGAAGATGTGAGATGTGGCATCCGGGGAAGTAGACAGGTCCTCATCGAGGATGCTGTCCATTCCGACGAAGTCCTTGGGCATGAAAATCCCATTGGTGTGAGTGTCGAGGGTAGCCATTTCGTTGAAGTAAGGAAGCTCGTAAGCAAGGTTACGATTCAATGAAGTGCTGGATATCTCGGTCATGGGTGGGCAAGGATCGGATGAAGCGGGAAAGAGAAGACACAAAACAGGAGAATAACGATCCAGATATATAGTCATGGATGCTGTGTGAAGGACTTTTCGTGGGAGGAATTCCAGGATGAGAGGAGACGCCATCCGAAGGACCAACAACACAATGGTAGCCATTGATGGCTTCCCCGGGTATCCAGCTGTCTAGGAGCTGATTTCCCAAAACGGTGTTGTCGGCTGCCACAAACGCACTCGTCTCCACCAAAACGAGATAGGAGAGAGACAAAATCCCAGCTCTCTCCCTAGGGTCTTAGACAACATACTCTCTAGCTACCGTTGATCTCAACAATCAGCGTATCCTGAAGATTCATCGTCTCCGTTAACGGTATCATCCTGCCTGCGAGCATTGGCCAAATAGAGTGATTCCAGCAATTGCCCAAATGAATGTCTCATGACAAAAGAGAGGGAGAATCCCATCTCAGTAAATCATTCTCGGAAAGGCCTCTTGGGGAACGGCACGAGCCATGCAAAGATTCAAGGAGCAATAACCAATAGAAAGGGTTGTACCTGCTAAGTCGTGAAAGTTGTGTCTGTATCCAGGCGTATCCAGGTGGATGGTTGCGGGACACGCCAGCCACAGAACACAGATGTGAGACATCCCACGGACGGTCTCCCTTGCCCAACGCTCTAATAGGCTCGTTTACAACATGGCGAACCCAGAATGCCATAGTGACTTTTCGACGTGCTCTTTCGGGACAAGATCTCAATCATTTGACGCAGACCGAAGGAGGGGAGCTGTCTTACACGCGGCACTTGGCATTCGGAGGGGTCCTACGGTCATATCAAGCAACGAAGAAACCTGAGATGTCACTGCCCATCCAGAAAATACCGATCTAGCGGATATGATTCCATAGCTAGATATAAGCTATCACTTTGTCTTCTCTTCCAGCCAAGACCGGAGTTAAGAAGCTCGGTTGACGTTGAAGAAAGCAACCATTGAGGGTTCGGATCAATAGGGGAGTCCAGCCTCGGTATGCCTCTCGGATCCGAAGAATGATCTTCACGGAAAACTGCATTCCGGCATACCAGCAAAATGGAGTCGCCGCATTCAGCTCGGTCACCCCGCATGAAACACATGCGCCGCCTTGCGCGAACGTTCAAGACACCCCATTTCCCAATCTGTGGCTCACTTTGGCGATTATCAACAAAACGGGACATATTCTTCCGACCTCTACTCATTCCGCATGAGCCTGCGACATTCCAACTTCACACCGGCGCAGAGATCCAGTGATCAGCGAGACGTTTTGCTCAATGTTGACGATTCAGGATAATTTCTCTCGTCCTTGCCAAGAGGCTCAACAAACCCGACTTTTCATGTGCTCACGATACTCGGGCCGGTCCCAAGCATCTCTTCCGATGTGGCGCTGATGTCTCCGATTCAATGTCTGTTTGTGGGGATAGATGCTTCCTGTACTACGGATTAGGTCTTGATTCAACAGGAGTGAACCAAAACTGAAATTTGTTTTGAGACGCTCGACTAAAGCACATGTGATAGTTTCTTGTGAAAGTCATGCGAAGGACTGCTGATTTCTCATACATTATCCTCGGCGTCCGAGTCCGGTGTTGTTCTGGTAACAGTCGAGCGCAAGTCTAGACTATCCCGATTTTGATATTTTGGGTTGTCACCAATGTGTTTTGTTGTAGGTATGAGTTCGAGTGAGTAGCTGTCGAGGTAAACTGTATACAATCACTAAGGAACTGTGAAAATGAGCCCCGAGACCCGGACAACTATCCTTAACAATAACATCTCATTTGATCAATGAATCGCGTTGCTACATGATCTTGTCTTGGCCAAGAGCTCTTTCGCGAGAATTACCAGTCCTATCTGCCAAGCAACGCCTCAAAGAACCTCCTGAATGCTCCTCTACTAATGAAACATGAATTGAGAACAAAAGGAACGTCCCATGTGCCCCAGTCATGATCAAAATCTATTAGCCACCATGTTATGTGCCAAATATTCATTCATCGCTACCCATCTTTTGCACTGACGCTCTCCTTACAATGCCAGATCAGATTACTCTCCTAACATGTACGCCTGGTTCCCTCAATATCGCACAAGCAAACTAACGACAAAAAGCTTTTGTAAACCACGAGAGGGCGGAAGCTTTCCCGCCAATTCCAACAGACTAGGGCGGCACTTCCGCCTATCTGAAGCTACTTTCCAGATAGCGTAACCCTCGCCTCTCATGAGGCAGGTCCCAAATTTTGATTGGCATCCCAATACGTCAAATGTGGATTGACTTCGGGATTTGTGCCCCCATTGCCAGATTCCAGGGAAATATTTCAAGTGTAACACGTTATGCTCAACGGCCGGACCGGCCCGTTTACGGAAAAAGTTGCCCCAAGGAAATCAAGCTCCACCAAGGTGTCGACGACGCCTTGCGGTCGCCAAATCCAGAAAGAATGGCTTCCGTGGTGCTAATTTGACCGATACCTCCGCGGAGTTATGAAAGCGAGTCTCAATAATTAAGAGTCGCGCGTATCCAGAAACATTTTCCAAAAGTCTAGACAATCACCCACGTGAATGATTAGTTTTCCGCGGCAAACTCGGATAACACCCACTTTCGCCGTGCGGTCAAGAAACGGTCCCCAGCATGAAAGAGAATATACCGCAGCCAGCAGAGCGACCGCACAGCTCGGTTTCAGATGGTACGTAGCAAACAATTATTCAGGGTCGTAAGCACAGCTGACATAGTTCTAAGGCATAATGACCCACGCTGGAAGCACCGAATCTATCATGGACTATCCAGATGGCGGATTGAGAGCTTGGCTAGTCGTATTTGGCGCCTGGTGTGCCATGATACCTTCCATGGGTCTCTTAAACTCGCTCGCCGTCCTCCAGGCTTGGCTCGGAGAGCACGAGCTGCAAGGAATGCCAGAGTCTTCCACTGGATGGATATTCAGCGGCTATGCCTTCTTCCTGTTCTTCTGTGGCGCTCAAATAGGTAAGGCAGCCCGGAGCAAGTGTATGCGTATCGTTTTGAAATTAACAGCCCCAGGCCCTGTGTTTGATGCCCATGACATGCGCCTATTGATCATTCCCGGAGCTGTCGGCATCGTACTTGCTCTCGTTTTCATGAGCCTTTCATCCGGTAAGCCTCATAAGTTTCATGTCTCAGGCTACCTAGCATCATGAGTTCTCGATGATGATTTTAATTGTTGTCCAGAGTTCTACCAATTCTTTCTCTCGTTCAGTGTGCTTGGCGGGATTTCGTCGTCGTTACTGTACAATCCAGCTGTATCGGCAATCGGTCATTGGTTTCACAAGAAGAGAGGACTGGCCACTGGCCTGGCTTGCACTGCGGGAGGTGTGGGCGGCGTCTGGATGCCCCTCGTCATCCTCTACTTGGCTCCTCGCATCGGCTTCGGCTGGTCTATACGAGTGATAGCTCTCATATGCGCCATTCACGGGGCAGCGGCATGCTGCCTACTGACTAAACGGCTGAAACCTGAGAAGTCAAGAGGCTCTTCCATCGACCTCAAAGCCCTCAAGGACATTGACTGCGCTGCAGTGGCCCTTGGACTAGTTCTCGTTGAGTTTGCCGTCTTCATTCCTATCACATACATCTGCTCCTATGGTACTTACTCTGGGTTCGGATACCTCGACGCATACATGCTCAACCCCCTCCTCAACGTTGGCGCCGTTCCGGGTAGATTCTTACCTAATTACGTCGCTGATCGATTCGGTGTCATGAACACCATGTGTGCTATCACATTCTGCTGCATGGCATCGATATTTGGCCTCTGGCTTACAGCAAATGGGAGTCGGGCCATGACAACAGCGTTCGCCATCATCTACGGATTCTGGTCAGGAGCATCAGTGAGTCTTGCTCCGGTCGCCATTGGCTTGGTTTGTCGGACGGAAGACTATGGGAAACGCAACGGTACCGCATACACTCTTTGTAGCTTTGGTACTCTCATCGGGATTCCAATCGCTGGGGCGATTTTAGGAGCCGAGGGGGGCGGCTATCGGGGGTTGATAATATTCGCTGCGCTAGCCTATGTAATATCCTTGGCCGCTTACGTCTTTGGCCGTATACGATTAGGCGGGTGGTCGCTGATTAAGGCGTGTTGATAGGTCTCGGATCTGATGGTGTCTCTGGGGTTGGCATGATGGCTTGCGTCTGTGTAAATGGCATGCAGGAATCGAGGTTGGTGGGTAGATATGCCATGTGAGGATCTAGCCACCAAATTCTCTGAAAAGAATACGAAGTCTCAGGCCAGACGCAACTCTGATTTTACTTCGAGCTTGGCCACTTTGAGCACAAAGGTATGTGTACAGACATCTCTCGGCCAGAGCACAGATGAGCCAAGACTCAAGGAGAGGTTCTGAAGTCGCCATGCAGGCAGCAGCATGCAGGTGAGTTGACTTGGCCAATCACCTTCAACTATTGCTACTACTACGTCTCTCAACGTCTCTCATCGCAAAGCAATGAAACTTACTGATTTACTAGAATATGCTGCCAAGTCCGCCTTCGAGGGCTTGGATGCAGTCTAGGAAGCATCCTTCGTCATGTGCACCCACTCAGAGCTACCACGTTTGCTTCCGGTTTCTAGCCAAGCTAACACGTCAACGGCAGCTTCCTGATTCATCGTTGACAAATTGCCCATTCCGTGCGCGAAAGACCAAAGGCTTTACAAGTTTTTCTTGTCCACATGGCGCGGTATCGCCGGAAGGTTCGGCCTATGATGTAATAGTCTTTAGACAATCGAGCATGTCACCACACAGACCCGCTCCGACAGACCACTTCCGGCACACCACCCGAGCACCCTTCTCCACGGACATCCGTGTGATAAAACGGCGTCTATTCACTTGTCCGACGAACTGCTACCTCCTCAGACTCTTCAGGATTCGAATTCAAAAAGCTCTATAAACTGCCTATCCCTACCTGAGCTAGCTCACAAACTTGTCGTCATCAACGCATTCCAGAACATCTACCAGCCTTCCAGAAACGCACGAGTCATGTTCCTCTCCAACAGAGCACCAGCGAAACCGCTGCCCCGCTTTCAAACCAACACGCCGCTGGACTCGACCTTTGATAAGGACATCCGCGACGTGCACCTTATCTACGACTACGACGCCGAGGATGAGAATGGAAATCCGGAAAAATGGCGCTATGAGATGTGGTTCTTCTCCGAGGACCGCGTAGTCTACGCCATTCACGGTGGACCGATGGCGGGCCGCATAAACTACCAGGCCGCCACGTATCAGTGTATTCGCCCCGGCGAGCTATGGCAGGTGAACTGGCTCGAAGAGACGGGGACTGTCTGCTCGCTGGTCTACGACATTCCGAATCAGAAAATCTCGACTCTCATTTCGTTTTCGCGGGGTCATTGGGAAAATCCTCAGGCGGCGCACGGTGATAAGCGCAACCCCGGCGATTTGGCGCGGTGGAGGGTGCTTGCGAGGTTTGGACATCAGAGCGACAGGCTCATGCTGTCCGAGCAAGCGGACATTGTGGAAAAGTTCAAGGGCAAGGGGAATTTGGTACCTATTTCTGAGGATGCCATAACATTTTGAAGGAGATTCGAGTTTCGTTAGGTGTCGTTAGTAGCATGGGCGTAAAGGTACTTCAGCGAGGTTGATATGTGATATTTGAAAGGAAAATGAGAAACATACGTTGTCACATCACTTGAATGGGGCTTTTTTGGGAGGGCGCAAGCTTAGAGGTACTGTATTCTCCGTTCACTTTCATGCAGATGTGTCGGTTGTAATTCAGGTGCGCCTTCGCTCATTTGATGACACGAAACATCGACAACAAAACCGTGGCGGGACAGGTCGAATGCACATCTTGTGAAGGCGCAACTCGGATCTTGCCTTGCAAGCTTCTGCAACCCAGTATATACAATTCATTCTTGTTCTATTTACTTAGTCTGGATGAACATTGATTTTACCATTTATCCATCTCAGCCATTGGATCGAGAGCATTTATCGGCAAATCTTGGTTGGGCCAATGCCAGCCGGGTTCTCCAGCGTGCACTTAAGTCCCTTACAACAATCGTGAGGCAGAGGGTCGTTGTCGTTGCAAAACTCTGTGGTTGTAAATCAGCTCAATGTGAAATCATTGGAGGATCTAGAGAACAGGTATTACCATCCGCTCTTCTGCAATCTGCCTGACGAGGGAATAATTCCATGCCCGTAGTGTCACGCTGATATATCAGTCAGCATTCGGCGATGTCCACGAATGAGCATTTAAGGGGGTAAAAGGTCTTACTGGGTGAGGGACAGCAGCCGAAACAACGGCAATGAGAGTGACGATAACTGCAGTAAACTTCATATTGTTGGATGTGAATGAGATGGACAGGTGACAGACTCAAAGAATATTGTCTAAAAACGTGGAAGTACCGGACTTCAAGATTTTGAATAAGAATGAAGCTGCCTGCTTGTTTGATGACCAACTAGCTGGAACATTATGTCAGTTCAAGCGGCGATGTCTGCTGCTTTTGTACTTGACCGAATGCTTGGGCGCTTGATCGGCAGATCTTCTTTGAGAACACTTGACTTGGCTATTTTGGTGTTTTCGAGATAGGAAACTTCCTAATTCAAATGATTTACAAAGGAACACAGGAAGACTACCAGGATTTGACAGACGAAAGCTATTATAAAAAGTCGCCGTAAAGAATTAAGGTTGCTGTCAAACACAACTGGCAGGCGAAGTGGGCACTAGATGTGCATACCATGTATCGCAGCAAGTCAAGAAAGACTCTGAGCATGAGCTTCGGATACTGATTCACTCAGACTATTGGCTAACAGCAACCCTTAATTGATGACGGTATCCCCGAGCTGAACCGGACTGCCGGTACTGAGCGGCCGGAGTTGAGGTTCGTCTGAAACGGCCGTCTGAAACTCGCCTCCAAGAACTTAACCCCGTATTCCTGACTCAAGCCTTTACATATATGGCCTTATGGCTGTGCAGCTTAGGGAAAATGTAATCACAAAAGGAACATTCCGCCTGAAAAGAGCCACAGAAAAGCTAATGAAGCATAATAATTGATTGCTAGTGGGTCTGGTGGCCTAGGTATTGACATATCCAGCCGGAGACTTGTTCGCGCTCTCAACTCCGATACCGAGCCCGAACCTCGGGCATATTCTCGACTTCTACTCGGTGCAATTCGTTACGCAATGACGACAGGTAATGGAATTGTCCACAGGTTCGCTTGCATCTTAGTTGCCCAGGCGGTAAACCCAGGCTTTGTTGGGCGTCAGCGTTCCCTGAATGATATTTTCCCATGCCTTCTCAACTCCTGAGGAACCACCAACTCCAGTGCCCCAAACCAATTCCATATCTCCTAGGTACTTCTCCCCGACTGCTTTCTCGAATGCAGCTTCGTTTGCTTTGAAGAAGCTCTCCGCGCCTTCCGCCTCAACACCATCGTCAATGACCCAAGTCGTGTTCAGTTGAACAGGGACACCCCACTTCCCTCGCAAGCCCATAAGTGTCTGGAACTCATCTGGAGATTGCATTTTTGGCTCGCCGCCAATCAAGACCAGAGTGAAGCTTGTACCTTTCGGTAACTTGGCGGCCAGAGCTTCGCGGAGCCGCTCTGTGACTTCCACAGGGCCTCCGTTGTCAAATACCACAACGCGCTTAGGCTGGACACTAGTAATCCAGTCGATCGTCTCTTTAGCAGCAAGTTCGTCGTACTTCACATTCTTGATCTCGAAGGGAGCCTCGGGGGAAGGACTTAAATAATGAGACGAAGAAGTGGCGTTCAGCCATGCAAGAGGCCCATTGGTGTCCGGTTTACGGTTCCGGGCAAAGTTCCAGGTGATGCTCCGCCCCGTCCGGCTTGATGCGGAGAGGTTGACAACGACGGCGGAGCTCAGATCCCCGTCCTTGTCGGTCCACTCGCCACCATATTGGCCAGTTGGGTGAACTCCTTTAAACTCCGTCGGGAAGCTGAAGCGGTTAAGTACGTAGCCCGCGTTCCAGATAGGATACGCGTTAGCGAAAATGGCTCTGAACTCCTCTGGTTTAGCGGACTCGTCGACGAGGTTGTACCGGTTGTAGATGCTTCCGAGCTCCTTCCTGTGGTCGCTCACCTCGCGGAAGTGACCCTTGGGCTCGTGTGGTACGAGGTTGAGATCAACTTCGTGTGATGAGGTAGGCCAGTAGCCGTAGACAAGACTGCCGGAGGGGATGGCCTCGATGTTCGACTCGAGAACCCTGGCGAAACCCCACGCAGGCACGATACCCCACTCATCCCGGTTGTTATACGGGGCGGGGCCGTCGAGAGGGACGGGCCAGGTGGACCACCAATGGAGCATGTCTCCGAGCTTAGCATATGAGAGGTTGTTGGATGTGATGCCGATGAGAGTTGAGCGCGCCCGGATGGACGAGGGGGCTAAGGGGGGAAGAGACAGATTGACTGAGATTGTCTCATGTTTGGTGAGGTCCTTCTTGGAAATGACGTGAATTTCGGCCGCCATATTGCTGGCAGTGTGATGAGTGCAGTTGTGTGAGTGTGGCTTCGCTGGTGGTTGATTAACGATCAAACGGAACACAGTGAGAGGGGTTGTGGTTTTAACCCGAAGTTTAATCCTTGAGCTGCCGACAATTGCCAAGGGTCAGCAGCAGACCGAGCAGATGGGGCGGCATCAAAAGGGCATCTTACATTGAGTGTGAAGTAAGACCTAAACCGCATCAAGGCTTGGATTAAGCTTGTTAGTGGTCCCATCGCACTGAACCGGCTAGCCGGTTGGCGCCCGCATTTAATTTGAATCCGCTGGGCCACTGTCAGTCATCAGCGAAGAGTCATCCCTACAGGGGTCATAGTGGATGCAGTTTGAACCTTTCTCGACGAAAAAATCCTTCGTAAGCTGGTTTCACTTCCGATCAACTAACTGAATGTGTAGCTGATAGCCTTCTACGACTTTTTCAGCGATGAAAGTGCACACACTGTCATACTTGGATGATGTCCGGATGGGCCGGGCGTTGCGGGGTTCGGGAGTCACTCTGGCTGACGCAGAGCTCAATGAGCGGATAACAAAACCTAATACTGTGTACCACATGATACTTGGGGGCGAGCAATGCATCGAAAACTTGAGTACGAATCAATTGGATATGAAGTTGCTGTAAATTGGTTCAATTAAGGGAAAATTTTAAGCGGTACCGAACGCCTTCTGGTGCCCAACTAAGGTGAATCGGTAGTGAACCTTGTTCTCCTTGACCCTCTCAACCGCCTCCTTGCATCCTGCCTCGGAGATGTCAATAGTCTCAACCCATGGCTTGATGCCCTTCTCAGCGGCAAGCTTCAACAGCCCATCCATCTCCTGGTGGTTTCCAATATGACTTCCGGACATCTTAGCCGAGTTGCTGGTGAACAGGCCCGCAGGGAACTGGGGAAGCGGCTTATCCGGAAGTCCCACCATGTGAAAGTGACCACCGACGCTGAGCGTCGACAGGTAGGTTTGCAGATCAAACTCGTTGGTCATGTCGGAGCAGTTCAACATGAAGTCGAACTTGAATGCCCAGGGCTTCGCCCAGTCCTTTTCTGTCGTGTTGATGACGTCCTTGGCACCCAACTTCTTGCAGTCTTCGGCCTTGTCGGGCGAGTGCGTGAGGGCGTAGACTTCGGCGCCGAGAGCCTTAGCCCACTGCACTCCGAGGTGACCGAGGCCGCCGATGCCGACAATCGCGACTACGGAGCCTTTCCCCACACCGCCCCGGACAAGCGGGGAGTAGGTCGTCAAGCCGGCGCACATGAGCGGGGCCGCATCCTCGGACTTGAGCTTCTCGGGGATCTTGAAGGTGAAGTACTCGTGAGCGCGGATGTGACTTGCGAAGCCGCCATGCGCCTGGCTGCCATCCTCGTACTTTGCGTTATAAGTGTCTGGTTCTTTAGTTAGTCTTTCCTTCGGGAGCGGCCGAAAAATCCATGTCAACGTACCAACGAGGTGAGGGCAGTAGTTCTCGTTCTGATGCTTGCACTGCTCGCACTTCAGGCACGCCCACACCTGGGCTCCCACGCCAACCCTGTCTCCAACCTTGATGTCCTTGACACTTTTGCCAACGGCGATCGCCTTACCGACAACCTTGATGGCTTTTAGATCTTGCACACCCGTCTTAGATGTTCTACAGTAGACTTACCTCGTGGCCGACACACAACGGACCCTCATATTCACCCCAACCGCCAGTAATGGTGTGCACGTCGGATCCGCAGACACCACAGCACTCGATCTGCACGTCAATGTCGTGATCTTCGAATGGTTTCGGTGTGAGGGTCTCCTTGCTGAACTTGTTCCATGTTTTCGGACCCTGGGTGCAGAAGCCCTGGAATTTTTCGGGGTAGCTCATTCTGATTAGATTGGTGGTGGTGATGATATCTAGAATATTGTTCGAGAATATATGCCGATGTGTTTTTGTCTTTGCTATGCTTCAAAGTGCACTCTTCTTCTACTTAAATACGGCCAGATTTCGCGATGACGCTCGAATTTCCTCAGACCTGCCCGCCTCTGAGCTGATCATGCTGCAAGCTGCTCAGGTCAGGCAATAGACCTCGGTCCTCTGCCTGCCGCAAATTATCCATCGGAGAACACCCATCGAAAAGTGCCATCCGATGAATGACGTCTATGAGTTTCTCAATGTCTCGAGGGTCGCCCCACCGAAGCGGCGTCTCGGTCCATGCCGAGAAGGTCGCGCCAACGCAGCTCCGGGTGTAGCTCACGCCTTAGCTCCGAAAGGCTTGGCTTCCAGACCGCTGATAACGAGCTAGCTTCCCCCTGGGGTGTCAATCTCCTTCCCGAACGGGACGTGTCTCAAAGCCTCATGACGCCAACCTTTTCTCATCATGTTGGGTTTGACGGTGTCACGGTGGAAATACGCCGAGACTTGAGCCTCAGGGAAGTCGATCCGGAGTGAAAGTCCCGATTCCACGGCAGTCCGCTTACCAATGCATACTTGCACAGAGGAGTTCACTCCGTGGTACTGAGCCAATCAAATTGATGAGGTGCCTAATACCGGACCCGCGGTGCGATCAGGCTACCCTTTGAAAAAGAGGACTGACGTACTTGGAGAGGAACAATTGCCGGGCTCTTTAGTCTACATGCGTAGCTTAGAGGCCATGACGGGACCTCATCTAAACCACGTGGACCTTTACTCCATGTGGTAGCGAAAAGCCAAGCAGCGTTTAGGTGAAGCGACGTCAAAAGATTCACCAGCGTTCTTGGAATTCAGGTCACAGGTTTTGGAGATCCTGCCTCGACCCGTTCCCAGCCCTAAAGCCAAAAGGCTCATCTATTCATGTGCATACTCACTCATAGATCGAGAGCACGCACTGGAAGACTTGCAGTACATTATCAAATACAAAGAACATAAGAAACCCAAAGTCTGGTCGCAGGAGATGCCCCTCTTTATACTATACTTTTAAAGTCCACCTATTTTACCTGACAACAAGTAAGTATATGAAAATTCAGGCAACCTAAGGATATACCTAGGAGTCACCCAAAGCCCTTGACCCCTGATTCAAAGTCATGGGTTTTATTTGCCTGTAGGGCCTCAAAAGATTCAGTGGTTATTCGTCAGTCGTCAGAGCTGTTGTGATTAGTTAGTGAGAGGGGTCATTGACATACATATTAACGGCCCAATATGATCTATCAGGAAAATGGTGTTGTTTTTGACAGCGTCAACATTTTGGACTCCTCGGGGACGGCCGTCGCAGCGACTATGACAACCAGGCATTCGCAATGTAAACCTGTTTCTCAAATTTGGTACGATTATGACAGCCTTTACCAAGTAACATCACAACACTTTCATGCGCTGACTCTAGGCCCAGTACTTGTCATTACCACTTCCTGTAAGGTAGACCGCATTCGAGTTCTAGACCAGGTCAATCCTGATATTCGATCACTTTGCCAACTGGAATGGAGTTCTATGACCTTTGCGCCTTCATTTCGAAATTATCATCAAAAGGATTTATGATAGCTCACAATGAAAACGATGAAATACTCCCCGTCGTGCGCGAGACTGGTTAGACTCGTATGATGTCTTGCATCTCAGCTCGCCACGTTACCACGGGCTGGCTGGCCAGCCTAAGACAGCTCCCTTGAATTTGATTTAAGGAGAGTGCCGTCCCGTAATTGGTGTCTTGTGTCTAACTGAATATCGTTGCATATTTCAAAAGTGCCATAAATCATACACATAGGCGATACGAGAAATCAATACAAATACACATGGTTCCTCGCATAAAATACTAGATGGTTCCTAGTGTTACGGTCAGCTATCCGACAGTAGGGTCTGCTAACAGAAGTTGGGGATTGACGTTTAAACAGTACACTGGGGTCGTGGTCGTAGGTCGTAGGTCGTAGGCTGTAGTAGATCAAGTCTTCAGAGGCTAAGGTGATCA
>NW_026517513.1:0-58104 GCF_026319265.1 Colletotrichum chrysophilum | reverse complement strand
CGGTCGTGGGCAGTCCTGACGCGGCCGCAGGCAAAAGAAGCGCTTCGAGGTCCGGCGAATGGGCACAATCCGATGCGCAGCACACGAGTTGTGCCACAGAAGGGTGCATTTCTTACTAATTATGCAGCAGGCGTACAGTACATACCGCAACTGCAAGTAAATTGGGAACTGCTTCTGCTCTTTGCCTGGCAACGACTGCCACTGAATGACAAAAACAGCCTACACCCCACTAGAAGCTTTCAATTATTCGATTTAGGGTCTCTTGGGTGACCATAACATCGTCATCACTATCTCGAAGCCCGAGTTATCACCTGCTACCGTGGTTGGATGTGTGTCCCATTTGATGTGTGCGGTCTGTCACATCACCGAACTGAAGCAAGGTAATAGATAATCTTCATTTCCCGCACCACATGAACTGAAATCAGTCGGGAGACTATCACACGTACACTGGCGGCATGTTATCACAGTACCAACGACTTCAGATCCATTGCGTGTGTTTTCCATTGCGCTATGGGCGCTATGGCCAGCGTTCGCATGCCAGACGAAGAGCATCGTGCCAAAGGGAAAAAAAAACCTTTTCATCGGATCCTTCAATTTCCTACCCGGCTCACCCCTGATCTGATTTCCATCAGTCTCTCTTTGAAACCTGTCAACCCGACAACCTGTTCCACTGACTGGACTGTGGTACTGTACAGGCAGATACGCTCGAACTCAGACTTCCAAGCTTCCAGTTTCACGACAAACGCACTGACCGCGATGATCATTCGGTCCAATCTACCAATCATCAATCTGGCCTTCCAAAGCTTACACGGCTCGTAGATGTCCTTGAATAAACGCACAAGCACTTCTTTCTCGCTGGGCTTCTCTTTGGCGTATCTAGGATGAAATCCTTTGATTACCCACGCAGTGTGACCGTGGATATCAATCGGGGTCGCCCGTGCATTTTTCGCGTCCCGGACACTCGAACACAGCTGCCGTGCTAGTTGATTCATCGCCGGTTCCCAAACTTGTCGTCTCGTACCGTGGGCCCCATCGCCTTCCTCTTTCCAGGCTCCGCATCGTGTTGCACACTGGCAGCAAATGATAAGCTTAGGTTGCAGGATCGCCAAGATATCCTCGGTCAGCTTATAGGCAGCTTCGACGGCCTCCCTTCGCCGGTCTCCATCCATCGCCTGCAAGTCTTCGTCACTGAAAAGACTACACACATCCAGGATAGGTACCAGCGTCAGCGGAAGAGCAGAACATTTGAGTAGATCAGATATGTAGTCGATCGTATCGCACTGTATCATCTCTTCGTAGCTTTTCGAATGTGCATTGCTTGGGTTCTGCAGTAATATGAGAGGTATGTGTCGACTGCCACAGAGGAGACGGGCGAAGTTGTGCCACTGGTTAGGCTTTATTGCCCACTGATCCCGAAATCGTCGAGCTGGCGCGAAACAATCGTCGTTTTCCGTGATAAGTTGGAATTCAGAAGCGGCGCCTAGACTTGGCTCCAGCACGTCGTTCACAGCTCGCCCACGTTCACTAACACTAGATTGTAGTGACAGCCGAGAAAACGAGTCAGCTAAGACGCCGGAACGGTTGGCTTCGTAGAAAATATTGTGTCAGCAATCGTCCGTACACCCGGTGGCAACAAATGAACATAGTAGTTCACTACCACGTGCCCTGGTGTAAATTCGAAGGGTAAACAACAGTGCTTACGGTCAATGTATGTTGAAGACATCGTTGGTAGAAAGCAAACAGCAGTTGGAAGGATTACGGAGGAGTCGAGGCCCATAGACAGATAGAGGCTCGGGGAGAAGAAGATATTTGTCTCCGGATCTATGCCAACATCTTTGCTGCCGGGCGGGGTTTCTCTGCGTTACCATGCTCAGCCCGGCTACTCAGAGATAGTCCTCGACGAGTCGCAGAGCTTATCGTCGACAAGGTTTCCGGATACATCGCTCGAGTTAGAGACGGAGGCACATTCACAATTAGGGTTAGAGCTCACGTCTCCGAATAACTTAGATGCCAGACGGAATGGCGACTACTGGAACGCATGTCTTACAGAGATGTTTCATCTATAATGTGGCTGATGTGAACATGCATTCTACAAATTTGACAACGTCATCCCGACCCTGTAAGCACCCGTTTCTCCAGCTGCGTCTCATTTCGGAGAGACCAAGAGAAAGTATGCTGCCGTTAAGACCTGCGGAAACTCGGGCGAAAGAACATCGGGCCGCTTGCGGTTGACACACCGATGATAATCTAGCATAAATAATAGTCAGAAGAAATCTTTTCAATCGAGCCTCTGCTGGTCGCAAGCATCGTCGACCGCTTCCACTCCTGATCTCGCATCCGTCCCAGCCCAAATCGCGATGGCGTTAGCTAGCCCACCACGAGGAGAACTATTCAGATCCCTCGAAAGGTGATAGGCGTTTTCTTTATTGACATTTAAATCTGATGCTAATCCTTCATCAGCCTCTATAAGACCGGCATCTACTCGGATCTGAAAATATCCAGTCTCACCAGAAGCTATCTTGTACACCGCGCCATCGTTTGTCCACGGTCCGGTTTCTTAGCAGCGGCATGTCGTAGTCCCCTTAAAGTACTGATGCCTTGGCTGATATACGAACTCTCTCATGTTTATTGGTGTTAACATGGCTGGCAATACAGGAAGCTGCCGATGGCGCAATATCCCTTCCCGACGACGAACCTCTTGTTATCGACATGATGATCCAGTACTTCTACCTCCTCGACTATCAGCAATCGCTTTATTCCGACAGCACCTCACAGTCGCCAGAGCTAGAGGACACGAACTCCACGCACATCTCTTGTCTACTACTGCATGCCAAGGTGTATGCAGCCGCAGAAAAGTACGCTATTGGAGGTCTCAAGGACCTCGCTGTGGCTAAGTTCAAGACGACTGCTGTACAAGACTGGGACCCCGCTGCTTTTCTCGACGCTGCCAGCGAGGCGTACACAGCCACCATAGACACCGATCGCGGGCTACGAGACGCTGTCATCGAGGTGTTCGCCGCGCACAAGGACTTGCTGTATGAGGATGAAGCGAAGGTGGTTGTCGAGAGGCTTGGCCCACTGGGTTATGATTTGCTTGTGTATCTACATCAGAGAGGAAATCCGCCTTTATACAAGTCATACAGGCCATTAAAAAAGTGGTGATGGGTCTCCTCATAGCTGGGGCAGCGGACAACACCACTTTTGCCCGACGCAGTGGAGATGTGAAATTGGGCTGGTGTGTCATTATTCCGCCGAAGCCCGTTCCTGGCCTGATGTATTTCTTCCTTAACTCGGAGGATAGAATGGCCTTCTTCTATTTGTCCCTCCTATCCCAGGGGCATAACCGGAGCACGGTTCGGTCTCGTCGGCGATGGACGTGGTCGGCTGGGTCTGCTTCACGTTTCCATTGTCACTAACCACTATCCCAGCCCAGGGCCTTTCTTTTGTGCTGCTCATACAAGCTGCGGCCGAACACACAAACACTCAGAGTGCAACCTGTGGTGCATATGCATCGCAGCTGCCATCGATGGCCATCGATGATTGCGACGATGTCGAGGTCGTTCGGGTTGGGTGCGGCGTTATCCATCTTCACGTATGATGGCTGCTGTGTTATGTAACTCTGGTTATGTCTCTGTTGGGTCAATGGGGAGTTATATAACAGCTCGGTGGAGCCCGATGTAAAGTAGGCGCGGCGATCCAATACCGCCGGGACCGCTGCTTTCAAGCTAACCATGGCGGCCTGAAGCAACCATCTGAATAAGGAGAGATAGGACATAGAACTAGCAGAGGACAATATGTGACAACTCATGAACCATGCATCGGTATGGAAATAGGGTGCGATGTCCTTGGACATCCGTTCATCAGTCTCCGGTGAAGTCATGGCTGGCGACTCAGGGGTTCGGAGACCTACGACGGCTGGCACGCCGGACGTCTTCTTGCCAATGGCATCCGAGTCTTGTCAGAATAGAACGCCTGTCGTTGAGAGACACGTGTCGACGTCTACATGAGCAGACGCGGCCTCCAGATCTCCCGCATCGCGCCTCCTTGTGCTAATGACTCCGTCTAATACTTAGCGGATGACTAGGTTGTTGAAGCAGCATTCGTGGCACGATCGGTAAGTATAGGGCCAGGGCCGTTCGGCAAATTACATTTGAGTGATCAGACTGGACTGCCCTGCAAGCGGTACATGCCATACATACTACATACCGATGGCGTGCGAGGCGGGCAATTTCAGGGTCGCTCAGTAGACGGTGGCACAGTAATCCAAGACCAAAGGCGTTTGTTGGCGCATGATTATGCCGGAGGCTGGCCACCATGTCAGTCGAGCGCCCGCCATTCCACAGATGAACTGGTGTAAGCGTTTTTGTGTAACGGGAGAGGGGCGGGGTACGCCCAGAGACATTCGCTGCTGGGGACTTCCCAGCACTCCGCGGCGCTGCACTACATGTGCGCCGCCGGAGGGGGTCGCCGCCAACTGCGTACTGGCATTGCTTCCAGCTGTTGCCAGCACCTAGCCTAGCAGCCGTTTACTGGCGTGGCGCGCCCTCAGTGAGTATGGCCTCCATGGTTTGCGAGGGGGGTGGATGCAAATGCCGTTTGGGGGTTACCTGCGAGGTTCAGCGGCGTGCCCCAACAAAGGTCGAGGGGCCACGGGGCTGTCATGCCTGCGCCGGTGTGGGCTTCACAACCCCAGTGACATGCGCGAACCGAAATGGGCGCGTCAGAGTGCCTGGCCATTAGGCAGTTCTTAACAGCGCCCGCGGTGCAATACTTCTAGCCCAAGATGGCAGGACCAAGTACTGAAGTGGAGTACACTCAAAGCGCCAAGCAAGGGACGAGGAGCACTCGCTTGCCTGTGCCTCCAGCGCATCAGCCACCCTTTCCGCCCAGAGTCCGCTTGCAAGACGCTGCGGGACCCAAGGTAGGTTGGCGCCTGTCGCGGGGAAAGTCGGTTCGTCTCCTGCTCCAGGTTGTGTGACAGGCTCTCCCCAGCGACTTGCGCTGGTCCGCTTGCACCTCGTCCCGCGGCCCGGCCCGATCGCTCCCCGATACAACATCATTTTGGCTTAGATGTGCCTACGATCTATTGGGGCTCATGCAAACCCAGCTGCTCCACATCCCTCTCCGCCTGGAACAATGCAGCCATGATCCCCTGGCGAGAATTCAATAAATTAGCAGCCCCAAGAAAATTTTGAAAGGGAAGCGGTATAGATAAAACTTGCGGTAAGCTCTAACTCTGTTGAGGAGCGCAAGTGTCAGCTGCTGGAGGCCGACTATGTTTTAGCTCGAGGCTTTTGTCTCGCCATCATGCTGTTGGGGCGATTAAAACTCGTCCCGCTCCCTGATAGTACTATGAACATCCGCATCACATCCAGCACTCGCATAGACAACTGTAACCCATGTGCCTGATTCCCAGCCCGCCAATTGCACCATCTTCGCCATGCCTTTCAAATGCGTTGGCTGCACAAAGAGGTTCGACTCGCAAACAAAATGCAAACACCACATGAACGACACAGGCCATGCGATCCCGCAGTTTGAGTGCATTTCTTGCCGCCGCGTTTGCTTATCGCGAGAGGCACTACACCAACATCAAAGAGATACCGGTCACCTGAAGGTCGACAAAACGCCCCAAATAGGCGCCGCTGACATTGTTTCTGTCCAGAAAACTGCCGTGGCCGAAAGGTCCGGGACAATGGCCACCGTGAAGCCGGAAAAGCCGCACACTGGACCAGAAACATGCAACCCTGTTGACCTCAATGGTAACATCGCAACGCTCCACATGGAGTTTCTCGGTCACGCACCCAGTCAAGAGCAGAACGAGATCGACTCGAGCCCTCTGCTCCTTGTACCGACGCTTCAACGGTCGCCATCTCTACAATTTGGCCTTCTGGGCGGGATACTTTCGGAGGATGGCCGTCCGTCAAAGGAGTCACGCATCTTCTACAATGTTAGCTGTCCATCCAGCATCTTCATCTGCGGTAGCCAAGGATCAGGAAAGAGCAATACCCTGGCGTGTCTTCTGGAAAATTGCCTGATACCTAGCCAACTGGGAAAGTTGTCTCATCCACTTGCCGGTATCGTCTTTCACTACGACACTTTTGCGTCTGACGACGGCGGTCTACCGTGCGAGGCGGCTTTCCTCGCCTCCCATGCCAAAGCATCCGTTCGCGTTCTCTGCGCGCCGACGAGCTTCCGCACTGTAAAAGTAATGATGGTGTCTCTTCGCGTAACCGGGTCTGATGGTCGGCGGCTAACAAAGGTTATTGGGTCTAGAAGGTCTACAGCGATATTCCTCAAGTCGACGTCAAACCCCTCAAGATCAGCAGTTCCGATCTCAATACCAGCAGAATGCTGGGCCTCATGGCGTTCCAGGAAGGTAGTAAGCCGCTCTATCTCCAGGTCGTGCAGCGTATACTTCGAGACATCAGACTGGAGCAGCAGGAGAAGGACTCTCAATTTGACTACGCCAAGTTCAAAAGAGCCCTCGCGCAAGAAAAGTTCTTAGAGGGGCAGCAAGGTCCTCTGCAACAGCGTCTCGAGACGCTCGAAAGTTTCATGGTCAAGGGAAAGGCCCGATCCGACGAGGAGGTCTCTTGGGTGTCAAAGGCATGGTTGTATCGTCTGAGTGCTGTCTTTGCAATGGCTGACCTATCGTCAAGGCCGGACAGCTTACCATTGTCGATCTCTCGTGCCCCTGCATCACACCGGAAATGGCATGCCTGCTCTTCAACATCTGTCTTTCTCTCTTCTTGGAGCAGAAGTCGGTTGTTGGTCGCGTCGTGGCGCTAGACGAGGCACACAAGTATCTCGGGCAGTCAGGAGAAAGCCAGGTGCTTACAAATTCGCTTTTGCAGACGGTTCGCCTGCAACGACACCTCGGCGTTCGGATGTTCATATCAACGCAAGAACCTACAATATCGCCGAAGCTTTTGGACTTGTGCACCATGACGATCGTCCACCGTTTTACGTCGCCCGATTGGCTGCGGACCCTACGCCGTCATCTCGCGAACACAGACGATGTCCTGATAGAGGGGGCAAATACAGCTACACCTGGGCAGACAAGTGTTGTAATGGGTCTGTTCCAGAGGATCATGGCTTTACGTACAGGACAGGGTCTCGTATTTGCACCCAGTGCGCTGATCCGGAGCTCGCAAGATAGGGGATATGACGGTCTTTGCCGGAATGCGAATGAGCCGACTGCCATCCAGATACGTTCTCGGCTCACAAGAGACGGGGGCAGGACGGTGATGGTTGGGCAGACCGCCTAGAGTTGGCTTGCATAGTTGGGTATTACTCTGGTCCGCCGCGGTATCCGTTACGAAAATGAAGAATGCTGGGCAAAATCGACTCAATTAATATGGCTAGACCGGTAACACACTCAGCATACTGCGGGGGCGAGTCTTGATGACGCGGGACGGTGTCGAAGTCAACAGTCGCAGCATCTGACTCGGACATTGCAGGCGAATTAGATCTGTTGTGTTGCCCGTTTGCTGGAGGCCTATCATAATCACCGGTGTCGACCAACTTGCCACCCTTGCCACGGTACAGCCTCTGCAGCTGTACTGCACGTCCATGAGAATAAAGCTCTTTGTCTGTCAACGCCGAGAATTGCGTGATGGCATTGACGCATATATTGAGCAGCACCTTGTGCAATGCATTGGCTGGAAGGTGCAGGGCGAACGATGAGGAAGCCGCAAGCGAGGCAATCAGATTGTAGGTACGTCGAGCCGGGCTGCCGAGAGCCTTGTGGTCAGGGAAGTCTTTCGGTACGATAAGCTGCGCGCGGATGCCGCTGCGTAGCTGAAACCAAAGGCGGATGAGATCACCCTTGCCGCCGAGTTGTCGTCGCACATTGTCCAAGTGTGATGGGGCTCCTTCAGTTGATTGATAAAACTTGAAGCGCAGCGAATCGAGAAGGTCAGGTGTAATTTGCAGGTAGATTGCAGTGTCGATGAGGTCGCCGTCAGTGATAGTGTCGCTAAGGCGGAGACAGAAGGATCTTTCCGCGAGATACGCAACACTGAATTTGAATGCCTGATCGATCAATTCATGCTTTCGTCCGCCTTGATCCTCAAGCGCGGCATAGGCACTGGTCGGTTTCGGTATTCGCGGAACCATACTGGATGGCATGTCGTGTGTGCTGGAAGTCAATTTCCTACGTGTCCACGCGTGGGGACTTGCGGACTGAAAACAGGTCGGTGGACACTTACCGTAGCATGTCGCTTTGCTTTTTGGCCGTTTGGCTCAATCATTCACGGGTCGCTGCGGACAAGATGGGTCTCGGCGTGATCCCGATCCAACTCGAGGTGCATTGGGGGACTCTTTTGCAAGCAGTAGACTGACCAGGGCGACGGGCGACAGATCCAAGTCAGACGCTATGCGAAGGTCATAACTTGGATGGGTTCCGACGGGATCCCAGTCCTACTCGCGCGAGAAGTCAGGCAAGCAGTCAAGAGCGGTCGAATGGCCGGGACGCCGAAGACAGGCCAGTCAGCCGGTGCAAGCGTGAGCGGGAGATACGGGGCGGGCAGAAGTTGATGCGAAAGGCTAGCGTAAGTGGGGACTGGCGAGAGGACGCGTGTGAGTGACGGGGAGACCGGTAATAAGGGGGCTGGCGGGTGGGGATTCTCGGAGATCGGCAATGATATTGTTCCGCATATGGAACCGACACTGCCGCCCGCCCCATGAGTGGGGACGTAGCCGGGAGGGATTGTTACAACACACATCCCGCCCGAAGGTCAGGGTAACTACAATGGCAGTTAGCGACGTTTCATGGCCACCGACGCATGGCCTATCGTGAGACCTGGCCTTAGCAGTGCGGCGGTAAACAACGTAGAAGGCGCGTGCCACAGCACGGACGACGTAGCACCAAGCCCTCTCACGCCGGAGTTGACGCCGGAGTTGACGCACCACTTCCAAGTTCTACCCGACATGGTCCGTCACAGGGCGTTATTATGCACAGGAGGACTGCGAACGTTGCCAGTGAACAAATGGAAGAAAATGGAAGACTGTCAACTGCGCTCCAAAGTATTTGCCGTCGACTTACGTGCACCTCATAAAGGGAGACAGAGTGGGCAAGTGATTGCGCAGGCTGAGTGCTGGTCAGTATGGCGCCGTCGCATGAGCTCTGTACTGGTCGCTTGGCTGACATACGCGTGGGCAACCCACGGGGCAGCAGAGGTGGTCGCGTGGGCGTCGCGTAAGCGTTGGCCTGATGGCAAATGGAAGTTCTTTCTTGCCATACAGCCCTCATTCCCTCCTACACGTGGCAGACCTGATGGCTGCTTCTCTGAGCGGGGCTGTATGTCTGTCCGGCCGGGACATGCTCCACACATCGCTACCACCATAAGCAGCCGACAACGTGCCGGGGAATGTCTGCTTTTGACGAGAGCGCGGGCATTGGGGTGCCCTTCCTCAAGAGACAAGCCTGCGATCACACCGACGGCAAAGTACAGTAAACCGCCCGGTGGTTGCAGGGGCGCGAGCAACGGCTGCCGCACGCCATCCAGTGAGAACCGGCCATTTGGCGCCGCCAAGCCTGCTGTGTCCACTGTGAGCGTTCAGGGATTGCAACAGGACTGGATCTTTTGGTGGAAACACGATCAAGGTCTGGGACAAGGGTTCAGTGCTGCCGCCCACCGAGACTGAAGTGTGAGACGGACGTATGTGTCTTTCTGTCCGGCGACTATGCTGATCGGCTTTGCCTGCGCCACGCTTGCGATAGCAGTCATTCCACCGGTCGATAGGCGCTAGCTCGGGGGTGGTATTCCTAGCGGTCTGCTCCATCACTGCGACATACCGTGTGGAGGGCTGGATCCACAACAGTGCGAGGAAACACCTGGGCGCCACGAGATGTGGCAAATACCCAGTCACGTCCTCTCGGGACTGCTTCTTATGTGTGCGCTACATAGCATGCGGCCATCTAAACGGCTGTGTTCGTGGAGCTACAGGCAGCCCAGGCGCCAGGCTGCCCTAAGGTGGGCGAAACGGAGGAGGCCCGGCGGTTCCACGGCCTGCCGCTACTCGAATGCGGGTTCGTGTCAGGGGCCTTCGAAGGCTTTCCTTGTTCCGAACGAGGTCCTGCCCTGCATACGTACCATATGGAATAGCATCGCATTTCTCGGCGATCCCAGTGAACGTGCGCTCTCCCGGTCCAATCTTTCTCGCGCGCGCCACGTGCTCAGTCGGAGGACCCACCGGCCCAGAGTTTACTGCCGTTACTAGGCACAAGCACGAGCAAGCCCTCGAGTTGAAAGGCTCGTTAGCAACGCGACCGACGATGCGCGCGGCTAGACGTTGTGTGTGTCGGGCGCCGCCATTGAGAAGTCGATCAGCTTCTTCACGATCATGGCATTGACGCAGAAGATTGCAAGGGTGATGCCAAATCGGCGTTTTCGGTCCTGTTCCATTGCGCAGCCTCGTCGCACGTCGAGCTCCTCTGCGAGCTCATCGTTATGTACCATCGTCCGAACACCAGCCTGTCTCCTGGCGGATCCGACGAGAGGTGGGGAGATTGGCTGGCAAGGCCTACTGAGTACAGGGCTTATGGCGGGTAGAGCCATGGAAGCCCTGCTAGCGCGCGAACAAGTGGGGGCTAGTGCTTGCGCTTTCGCATCCTGGCGTGGCCTGCGCTCTAGGGCGGAAGACGGCCAGGCGGGGGAAGCCGTAACACATTCCCCGGCGAGGCATAGCCCGTAGCGTGGCCAAAGGCTGTTGGTTGGAGGAATCAGGGGGTCCGCTACAGGCCCCCGCGATTCGCGCCTTGGCCAACGGTTCACCCCGAGGCGAGCTTCCTTCCATGTATGTTGTGCCCGTTCAACCCAGCTGGGTTTTCTCCACTATTGAGCTCGCAGCAGTGTCACCAAATCCGCAAGAAAACTGTGAGCCTGTGCAGGTCACGAAGTCTGTAACCCTGGCTGCGCCGGATGTCATAGTCACGACCGACATCGAATTCGCATTTGGGTCATCATTTCATCGAAGCTGCTTTTGCATCTTCAGATGAGCGACGTAATAAGAACTAGGGAGGAGAAAGGGAGAAAAAAAGTAAAAAATTGTGAATGATCACATGTGTAATTAAGAAGCAACAATCTGCGCCTGGAACGAACAAACCAGCCACTGGAGCCACTGGAGACTCATTACTTGCCTCTATCGAGCGGCAGCGTCGACTTGGAACGAGAAATGCACACTAATGTTTGCCAATGTATCTTGGCATCAGGAATAGTAAAAAACGGCCTCGTTCCACAAAGGATATCAAGACTTGGTACCAGAACTGGACGCCGATTTCGGTCGCGACGTAGCCTGCAGGCTGATGCTGTCACAGGTAGAGCGTTGCGGCAAGGTTGTGTATCGTCTCGGCGCCAGTTATAAGACATGCCTCGGGCTTATGAGTTGGCAAGACCTGTGCTGCGAGATGGACCCCAGACGATACTGCGATTGAACCTGCCGAATCTTGGCGGGCATATCTTACGTAGTCGTGCCTATCCGCTACCAAGTCCTGTCGGAACCAGCAGTAGCCGCTGCACCTTCACCACGGCTAACGAGCCGACGAGTACACAGCTAGGCCCGGCTAGGTAGTTCCAGTGTGACATGTCTCTCGAGCATTCTGAGCCATCGCTGTTCGGCTTCGCTCCGAGTAAAAGCCGGTTCATGAGCCTTTCCATGCGGCTTATGGAACGAGATCGAGACAGACCTGCTGGCATGTTGCATGCGGAAGCGCACAGCCGAACCGCCGTAGCTTTCCATGCCGAATCCGATATCGGTCATGGCTGTGCAGAACTCTTTCCACTTGAATGTCTTTCCCGAACCATCTCGCAACGACAACCAGAATCCCGGGTCTTTTGGCTCGACTCGGGGCAAATGGCTCCGGGTCGAGTCTGGTGGAAGCCGTCGGTCCAGTGGGTTGCTTGGTTGCTCGGGTGTAGTTCCCTGGCTTGGATTTCGTTTGCCACGCGCTCGCTTGACCTGGGTGGCCGTCGTCTCAGGGCCCCGTGAAAGTAAGTGAATGGCGTTACGGGCTTCATATCCGCTTCCGCTGCCGCGACCCTCCTCCCGAGAGGCATTGTGCGCTGTATCTCGGCGAAGACGGCTCTAAGATCTCCGTCAATCTCGGACGCCTGCCCCATTCGCTGGTCCAACCGTTCTCAGAACGCCTCGTATCCTTTCTCCGCATAAGCCGTGTACTCGCCGTTCTCCACCATTGTCCCGATGGAGCTTTCGACAAGACCCAGTAAAGGTCGTGATTTGCCGACACGCTCGCTGGCAATAGAGCCTGCTGTTCGAGAATACTGCTCCCAGTCTGAGACAGACAGGTAATGGTTCGCTGTCTCTTGAAGACACACGGCTAAGACATGTAGATCGCTCAGTGTTTGCGACATTGCTGTTGGAAAGGACTTGCTCCTGTCCACCTCTCGGTCAACAGTCCTCATCACCGCTGGGAAACCCATGACGTAGAGAACGGGATCGTGCTCTCTCATCTTTTTGAAAAGCTTGTGACCGACAGGTCCGAGGGACTTTGGTGGCGGCGGTTCGAGAACTTGAAAAGCTTCCATCCTCTCTTCGAACACGGTCCTGAATTGGTCGTACAAAGATGCCAAAAGCTGCAGCCTGTCTTCCCCTGGAGAGGATTGCATGGCAGCGCTCAGGCGCTGATGTAGGGCTTCGAAGCTATCAATACGTCCACAAAGTGCGCGTGTTGCTACAATCTTGGTCTCGATGGGTGGATGATACATCCACCGACCTCACAACCTCCAACTTGACGCGTTTGCGCAGTTTGCCCGCCTTGGCGATTGGTGCATGATCGAGAAGAAATGGGATGAAGTTCTCGTCTATCAAAGAGGGGTCTACTACGGCAACGCTCTCCAGGCTGCCTTCTCTAGGAGACATCAAAAGGTGGCAAAGCTTCTCCAAAAAGGAGCCAACATCAACGTACAAGGCGGCGAATACGGCACCGCCCTCCAGGCTGCCTCTGCGGGAGGCTATCAAAAGGTTGTGCGGTTTGTTCTTGAAAAAGGAGCAGATGTCAACGTCCAGGGCGGTCAATATGGCAACGCTCTTCAAGCTGCCATCGGAAATGGCCATCAGGACATCGCACGGCTTCTGCTTGAAAAAGGAGCGGACATCAAGGCTCAGGGCGGCCAATCCGGGAACGCTCTTCAGGCTGCAGCTGAAAACGGCGATGAGGAGATGGTAAGGCTTCTTCTCGGAAAAGGAGCAGACGTCAACGCTCAGGGCGGCTTTCATGGCCACGCTCTCTACGCCGCTGCCTTCAGAGGCTATCGAGAAATCGTCGAGCTGCTTCTCAAGAATGGGGCAGAAATTAACGCACATGGACGCGAGAACGGCACTGCTCTCTATGCTGCGTGTGATGGATCCCATCGAGAGATTGTCGAGATGCTTCTCAAAAACGGAGCAGACCCCTGTGTGGAGGGTGGCCATTTTGGAAACGCTCTGCGGGCTGCCGATGTAGGAGGACGCAAAGATATCCAAGAGCTCCTCATTAGTTACGGAGCAGATGCACGAGACAAGGGCTGGATAAAGCGGTCGATGACGCTTTGGCTACAGACCGCTGCCGGAAACACTTCCCACCTACATTGCCAGGAAGCCGTCAACTGACCACGCTGCGCTGAAGGGTGGGGGGTTGCGGTCCATCCTATCACGCTATGCAATCAATAACCAAAAACATCAACGCGAAGACTTCCGTACAGTATTGTGCATATGTCACTTCCTCTTTTGCAAACATTAACAAGGTTTGAGAAGCTGAAAGTTGCTGTAATGGACCCCTGTTAACCTCTGGTAATGGCTGTGGCGACTTGTTTGCAAGCCAAATGTGGGGTCGGGATGGTCAGCGACAGTGCGAGTAACAGCACGTAATCAAGAGCTACTTGAAAGCATCCATAATCGGCTTCAACAGCTGCCATTCTCCCACTGTTAATCATGGTGGTATGTACACAGTGAGATTGACTTTCGGCCCAGCCTGTGTGGGTCAAGTTCAGAAAGATGAAGTGTGTTGCCAAGAGGAAGCAACATATGATCAATACTATTTCACATGTTGTGGACAATCTGTATCCCGCGGCCCACAAATCCTCAGTTGTGTGGGTTTTCATCGCAGGGCAACAAGAAATCTTGTGAAGCACGTCTTGAGCACGGTTGGAGCCTTTCACGATGTGCGATTCAGCATCTGTCAGGGTCCTTTCGCGGGCATGCCTTTGCTCCGTCACCTTGCTTGCAACAAAGCAGCATGCGAGCTTGGTCCACTGGCAGAATAGTGCTCATGGGAGAGGGGTGTACACCATTCGTCAGACGAAGGGAGTCTCCAGTTTCGATTTTTTTTGTTTTTTTTTGTTACTTTATCCCGACTTCCTTGCCGACTCAGATCGGTTGCAGAGCGTTGCAAATCTTTCTCTTAATTTCATTGACTTGACTCTGGACAATCTCTTCTATTTTCTTCGCCACACTGTCGTCAACGGTTTTGCAGATTTCCTCTTGGGCCGTACGTTTCATGTCGTCCATCATGTCCCTAACCTCGTCACCGACGTCAAGCAACTGTTTCCCCAGCTCATCGTGTTTCCCGCCTAGCTCGTCTACATCATGAGACAAAATGCCGACGGCGTCGTCAAAGTCGTCTTGACGCTCTTCCAATTGACAACAGGTTCCTTCCAGATCACCAAAGGCTTCTTTATGTGACTTCTTCCAGGCCTGCAGTTCCTCGACCTCCTTCTGTAGTTCCCTGACGGTCCTTCGTAACTGCTCAACAGTGTTTTGTAGTTCTTCGCCATGTTGATCTCGCACCCTGGGGGATTGTTGTTTCGATGCATGCAAACTTGCAACCTGGCTGTCGTCGTTTGCCATGACGAGCAGGGTTCGCAGTAGTTTCTCGTGGCGGGGCGCGTCCGCCGCAGATGTCGTTGTGGTACGTAGTGCGGTGGTTGAACGTTTCCTTTTTGTGGTTGAGCGTATGTCGCCATCTTCCTCTCTATAGGAGAGGACGCCCGGAAGGGGACCCTGCACATCATCCCGCCGGTTGGTGTCTCCATACTCGGGCAGGTCGCAGTCGCCCCCAGGACCTGCGGCGACGATGTCTACGACGTCGGACCTGGCCCTCGGGGACTGGCTTTCGGCCACGCGTTCGCCGTATGGGGGCGGTGGAGCTCGGTATGGCGGAACATCGTCGAAGGGGAGAGTGCTGCCGCTACCACATGACGTAGGTGTTCCTGGAGCAGAACTGTCGCGATCCCTCGTGGACCGAGGACCACGATGATACTCACGGGGCGTATGCTCTTTGCCGCCGTCACCATGATACAGCCTACTGGCATGGATCATAGCCTCGTACGTTGCCTTCACGGGTGTCGCCAAGTCCGGAAACTGTCGGATAGCCCCCAGGTACGCCCCAAAATGTGCTTTTGCCAAGATGTCATGCCGGAGGTATAGAGAGAACAGTGAGGCGACCGTGAGTGACTCCGCAGCTTGAAATGCCAGGTTTTCAGACATATTTTCGGTGGTGAAAAACCTCGGTACGATAAACTTCGCACGCTGGCCACCATAAAGCCGGAACTGGAGGCGGGTGACCGAGCGCACTCCGTTCAGTTGTCGACGAACATTTTCGAGAAATGGTGGTGGATTTGGAGAGTTGGTGTCGGTTGTGTCATGATTTGATTTCTTCAGCGAATGGATCTGGTCGGCTGTGATCTGCAGGTAAACCGTGATTTTGGTGGCGACGCTGTCGGCAAGGCTGATGGCGATATGGAAAAGGACCAGTCCTGGCAATTGGTATCGGACCCGAAAATCAAATGGCTGAGAAATGAATTCCGGTGGTCGTCCTACGTCTTCGCGCACGGCGATAACACCGGAGGCGTCAAAGTTCAAGTTTTGACCGGGCGGCCTGGGCAGGTTTTTGCGACTGCCCTTGGTCGACATTCTACCCTGCGCAAAGGACGTAGTCAACCAAAACTAATAGAGGATTGCAACTTACCGTGGTGATGTCGTGCCTTCCAATCTTCAGAAGAAACTCCCTCGCGGAACTACCATGAACAAGACGGGCCCGGAATACCTGGAACCTACTCGCAGTGCATTGGCAGCTCTTGTACGAATAGTAGAATGCCGGGGACGACAGTGGCTAATCCGCGCGTGAAGCCGCGAAAGCTACGCTTGGGACTGGGACCGTCGCAATTCCCGACCTACTCGCACAACAAGTCGTACCGGCATCAGAAGCGGGTCGGATATTCAAGGCAGGCCTGTCAGGTAAGAGACACGCGAAAGGGGTTGGCTGAACGGTAGGAAAGCCACGACGCTGAGGTGGACGGCATCGAGGTAAGAGCGTTGTTGAAGTGCAGCGATGTAAAAAAATGTGGAAGGGAGGGGAAGCTGGAATTAAAGAGGCTGCGTAAGGGGTACACGGAGAGTGGCTGGGAACAAAGTGGCCGATTGGACGAATCCGTTTCAGCGGGTCATCGAGGCTCGAGCTAAGCAACACTGACCAGCCCTACTCCAGATAACTTGTGCCTTGGACACTGATCAACAAGAAACTTGGCTGGTGGTGTCCGTAATTTACGCAGTACACTAGGCTCAGTGTCTGGTGACTTGAAACGGGCACCCAGGGCCCATCGTCCGGAGTCACAGCTTATTCAACTGATGGTGAACGCGAGCGTGCACTTACCATGTACATGGCACGTCGTCGAGCTTACGCTCTTGGTAGTATTCACACTTCTCAGCCTAGAGTATACAGTACATGCAATTCAAGTCTCGCTACAATGGTGTTATCCACTGACGTGATCAACACCCGCGCTGACATTGGGCCCTGCACCTCAGGACAGGGCGGCCGATTGACCTGAGCACAGTGGCTCTGCGCCTAGAAGACAACCAACCAGACGAGCCCTGCACTGCAACACCGCAGCCGCCATTTCCATCCAACAGGCCCTCTTAGGATATTCTGCTTTGTGGTGCGACAGTCCAGGGCTTGTCGGAAGAGCGTCCTTGGCCTGCACGCGGTGTGTCGCGCCAGGGCGACGGTTCTTCGCACAGTGCCGTAGGTAGTTCTAGGGATGGTCCCAGGCTGCACTGGACGCGTTGCGAGGCTTCGCGCGGCGCGTGCCCCCGTATCACACCCGCACGGCTCGGATAGCTGGTTGATGAAGCGACTGCATTACGATGCAGAGGCCGCAGGTGCGTCCGATGGCAGGCGCGCGTTTCCGCCACCCGTTGGCGACGGATGATCGCAGCTGCAGAGAAGTCTTGCCGTGCTCCTCAACGAAGGCGACATGTGAGCTAAGACAACCGTTGTTCAGGAGCACCTCATAGGGGCATCGTCTCGGTGGCCGCGTAGGACCGCAGCACCATCGCCACGTGCTGCGTAGCTATCACGACGGCCACACCACGATAACCGGTCTCTACAGAGGAATTCACGTGAGGGGTTCCCTCATGCGCGATGCAGGCTGCTAACATGTCGGACAGTCGGACACGCCTCAGTCCTTTAGACAAAGTGTTTGCTCCGTATTCTAGTGTTTCTTCTTGTGGCTACCTCTGCACTCGAACGAAGTCTAACGTACACATGAGAGTCATGGTTCTTTCACATTCGACTCATATATGGGAATCGCAGCCCACAACTCCTTGTCAACAGAGTCATTTCCAGTCTCCCCACTAGCAACGTCGAGAAAGTCCCCCAGTGGAGGTGTCTCATCGGTCCCGGACGCGGCACGTACCCAACGTAGCAAACCAACAAACAGCATCTTGGCCTCTTGTAGAACATCGCGATCGACATCAATGGCCTCCTCTGAAGACCTGGGAGAAAACGTGATTACGACGGTTGTTACACTTGGGTCTGAGGCAAAACGGGTAAACAAGAGGCCAATGCGAGAGCGCACCGTACGGATGTCGAGTCCATCATGTCCCATCAGTCGCACGTCACTTTCGCCGAAGGTTGGTCCTTTAACAAGCTCTTTGGCTGTCGTTTCAAGATTGACAGGTGAAGGCAGACGTACTCCCCAGCAAGGCAAGCCGTGAGCGGCCCAAAAGTCTCGAATTATCGGATTCGCGCATTCCGTCACCAAAAACTGCAGCTCCCCTTGCAGAAACCTGTCGTACACGACCGACTGCGGCCAGACCGTCGCTTTTTCTCTTGCCGCGTAGACATCTTCCAGCATAGACAAAATGTCATGAACTACCTCGTGTTGACAACTTGTATGAGCTGGTGCGGGCCAAATGACGGGGCGTAATCGTATCCAGTCGACATACGGACGGCGTATTATAGGTGGGTTTACGTCGAAAATCGAGATCCACGAATAATCGTATATGATGTTTGGGTTGACGTCTTTGCCTAACAAGCAGAATAAGCAATTGGCGTCTGGATCGCCCTTCCAGCCTCTTACCTAGATGGTGCACCAAGGACTCCATCAATGACATGAGTTCGCAGACGCGATTCTTGACCTTCTATATGGCCTTCGGAGTGATCTACGCGAGCGTCGTGCATGTTCTGCGGACTGTTCCAATACACTCTTGACTACACTCACAAAACACATGTATCGTCTTGGTATCACAGGTGTGCAACTTGAGAATCTTTCGGGTCACAGCTTTGCGTCCCTGGCAGCATCAGCACGTGCTTTTTCATCGCCAAAGTGCGATAATTGCCACACCAGAAATGGGTCCCTCCCATGTGCCCTGTCGAACTTTCTTCTTCCTCTCATCTCTCAAATCGAAAGGGACCTACGCGGGCTTGCGTTGGAGAATTCCTGAGTGCAACTAGGTCCTCTGATGATAGGGCGAGCAATGGCGGCGCGAAGACTATGCCCCTACTAGGAAGGGCACCGCGAAGCTCAGGTGGTTCATGAGCAGTAGCATGTGCGAGGAGATATCATATGATCGCACGGCCGCAAAAATAAAAACACGTCGAGGAGGCTCACACAGATTCATTGTCGAGTGCACCATGACTGCTGAAGACCGTATACGCCAAGAGTTCACTGTTTGGGGGTATCTGATCAACCACACGGTGGATGCGAGACCAGAGTCGTGAATCAATCAAGTGGCTTAAGCAGCTTCCTTCATTTTGGCCTTCTCGACCGTTCCGTCTATCACTTCCTTGCCTGCAGAAACCTATTGACCCAGACGCACAAACACTGGGGATGAAGTCGTTACTCAACAGGGCGCGATCCTGCGGGCTTCGCATCTGCGGGCTGATCTTCAGTATCATTTAAGTCGATA
Source organism: Colletotrichum chrysophilum (assembly GCF_026319265.1). Lineage (NCBI taxonomy): Eukaryota > Fungi > Ascomycota > Sordariomycetes > Glomerellales > Glomerellaceae > Colletotrichum > Colletotrichum chrysophilum. Next base: position 38,916 of record NW_026517513.1, on the reverse strand, counting down.
CTCGTTATGAACGCCCTCACCGCGTCGTCTACCTGAAAGATACGTCTCAACCCAGATGCGTCGGCCCCTACCACCTTCAGGCCGGACAGACTCCGTGCTCGACTCAGCGCCACGTATGCCTGTCCGTGCTCGAACATGCGTGAAAGATCAACAACGACGCGGTCAAGACTGAGACTCTGGCTTTTGTGAATCGTCATGGCCCAGCCTTGCGCCAGGGGGATCTGTGTTCGTGACAGGTAGCTGTAAGGCGACTGATCGCCGTACCCGATGACAGCGCAATCGGGTCCGATGGCTTTTTTCTCGCCATTGGCGAACCTGACTTTAGGGACTAGATTGTGTCAGCAAAGATGTCAAGCCAAGGGCCCGCTGCGGGAAGACGTGTTGCTTACACATGTCCTTGTTGCTCCATGCGCTTTTGAGAAAACCCACGATGCGCTTATATCTCTCCGTCGCAGCGCGATAGCCGTCATAGTCATCTTCGTAGTTCTGCAGCGACGGTGGTCGCGGCTCTTGGATCGTGTCGCTGGGTACGAACCCTACAACGACGCCCTGTCGCCCGTTGCAAAGACCGCTGTCTAGATCAACCTGGGATGGCGTCAGTCTGTAGCTGAAGAGTCGGAGTCAGGCTGTGAAACATACATTGGCGAGCAGTATGACGGGCGTGTCCACCTTCAGCTGCAGTTCTCGAGGATAGCGGTGCTCGTGAAGGCGATCGAGGGGCTGCCGTGTCTCCCCTCTGGCGAAAGTACAAGCATCGGCAGCTTTGTACTCGTGAATATGACCAGGGATCTTGACGAACTCTTCAAGGTTGCGCTGGTCGACCTGCTCCCGGGTGGACTTGAGCTCCGTCCCGTTCTCAGCTTCGGCGTGGTGTGCGAGGAGAAGGTTCGCGTCGGCATCATCGAGATGCTGGCCGAGCCGGCATTTCTGGAGGACTTCAACGAACGCCTTGTCCGACTGACGGTGGATGTTCGTCAACCGCACGCATTTGAAGTTGCATCTTTTCCATTCGGGTGCCTTGAATGCCCATTTGTCCCGGTCTTTAAATGCGTCGCCATGGCCGTCGGGGCAAGTCCACTGGTCGTTTAGCTTTTTCATTTTCCTACCGCAGTGTAGGCAGTACCCGAACGGCTTGACGGGCGGCAATTGGCAAAAGTCACCAACTACAATGATCTGAACGCCCCCAAACGGGCTCGAGTTATCTCGGATGGCGCACATGACACGGCTGAGTCGCTCAAAGAACTGGTTCTCGACCATGCTGATTTCGTCGATGATGAGGACTGCTGTGTTCCAGTATCGCTTGAAGTTATATTGACCACGTGCCTTTTTGATAACGCTACCACGACCATCCAGGGGCTTCTTCGCGTCCTTGGGTGTCCATCCAGCGTAGTTGTAGGTGGTCCTGCCGCCGATGTTGATGGAGGCCTGGCCGGTGGGCGCGAGAAGATGCACCGTCTTGTTCGTGTCTTGGTAGTAAGCGGCGAGCGTTCTGTGAAGGGCCCTGACCACAACAGACTTCCCGCACCCGCCGGACCTTCAGTCACGCAGTCAGCCAGCGAGGTATTTGGGGCGACTTGTTAGAGCATACCCCGTGATGAACAGGTTGTGGCCCTGCATGGCAAGGTCGATTGCATTCTGCTGTTCCGGGTAGAGGGGAGGGTCCCCAGGTATGTGTAAGGGCTGTCTTTCCTGGCCCTCAGCGCCTGCCGTTTCGGGTCGGCCCCCTTCGTCGTCCGTCGGGCCATCGACGGCTGCAGTCTCAAGCGCGGGGGTGGGTGCGGGTGGCTTCGTATGATTGCGGGACGGTCGCGGTCTGGAGTGTCGCGATGGGAGAGGGCCGGTGAGGAAGCAAGCGCTCGCGGAACGTCGCTCGTTTCTGCTATCGACCTAGGATGGCTCCGTGAGACTTCCTTGATCAACTCGTCTCGAAGTTTGCCCTCCTGATGCATATTAGACGAGCCCTTCTAAAAGTGGGTGACTCACGGCCTCTTGGAACGTCCTTGTGCCCTTGACTTTTTGGACATGCGTCAGCGGAATGTCTCTGTGCGCGGCTTGCGTCTACTAAACATGCAGCGAGCACCTGAAAACTCCGACGTTTGCGCCATGCACTGAGACCAGCTTGTGAATATCCCGCACTTTCTTCCTTTCCACACGACATAGTACGTCTTACCCTTCGACTTGCTTGGCAGACTTGGGTCGATGCCTCGCGTGTATTCAGCCATCAGGCGCTCTACCTTGGCAAGGATCAGACTCTCAGGGTCGGCGGACGAGGAGCGTTTATCTCGGATTTGCAACGACCCATGCCATGCCTCTGACCCTGTGCATTCGTCTTGAGAGGTCGACATCGTGTTCGTCGGAGCGTGGACGGGGACGCCGGAGTGCACGGCCGCTGGGGTGTGTCGTTGCTGCCGCGTCGCTGGCTCCGGACGCGACTTGGTGCTTGGGTCTGCCACTGCGTTGGGTGCTTTTCCGAGCGCAGACGGAGGTCAGCGTTGCTCCAACGGGTCCTACCACCTCGAGGCCTTACCCAGATGCTGTCGGCACGCCGATCGAGGCGGGTCGTTGATGTGCGTTCTGCTCCGCGACCGCGGCGGACGTCGTGTGGGTGCGGAGAAGACGGGCGGGGGACGGCCCGTCAGCCGCCGTGGGACAACACGTCGCGGCGCCCCCGTCAGGGTACTGGGTACTTTTGGCATACCGGCTGCCTGCCCCGGCGCGACGCAGGCCACTCGATGCTGCGCTGTCCTGGCTGGCTGGAGCACGGCGCAATGTCGCTTCAGGTATGCGCAGCGGCAAGGGCCGCAGAGTGGTGCTTCACGAGAAGTGTTCCACTCTCGCAGGTGGCAGCCCCTGAGACCCAGGGCTGCCGGGCGCATGGTCAACCACAGGGCGGCCTTGCTGTCGGCAGCGGACCCGCACGGTGCGGGACGGGAGGAGCAGCGTCAACAGACTACCAAGACGGCCGTGGCATGAAGGTCGCAGCCAGGACCCACCGCTGAAGTGGCGATAACCCACGGCTCGCACACGGTCTTGTGGCTGGGGCGTGCGCCCTCGCACTGACGGCATCGTTTGCTGCCCCACAACAGCGGTTTGTTCTGCCCGCCACGTTCCAGCGGGAGCTAGGATCTAGCTGGGACGAAGGCGGGGTTGGGCGGGGGCATCGATCTTGAGTATGAAGTAGCGGGGCCACGATCCATCCCACGCCACACTCCGCAACACACTTCACAAGCAACCCTCCCAAGTGGATTCCAACATGGCTGATGCACGTGGAGGACGCGGCCAGGCTCGCGGGGGCCGTAGCGGTGGTGATCGCGGCGGTGGTCGTGGTGACCGTGGTCGTGGTGGTGATCGTGGTCGCGGCAGCTTCCCCAGAGGCGGAGGCGGCGACCGGGGAGGCCGTGGAGGCGGCTCCCGTGGGGATGCCAGCGGCTTTAGAGGAGACCGCGGGCGTGGCGGCAGCTTTGGCGGAGGAGGCAGCGATCGCGGCGGCTTCCGTGGTGGACGCGGGGGCAATTTTGGCGGAGGCGGCGATCGCGGTCGTGGTGGACGGGGGGGCCGCGGCGGCTTCGCTCCTCGTCGTGACGCATTCGAAGGCGAGCCTAAAACTTTCTACGGGTACGTATTGCTATACTCCGTGATGACATCGGAATTGACACCCTTCAGACAGGGCTCGGTTATTCCTCAGCCTGACACCGACGTGACCAACCTCGAGGACGCCACCGTCAAGAGCCACCAGTCCAAAGACCTGGCCATCGTCAAGAAGATGGGCAGTATGAAGCTCACCGACTCGACCGTCTCTCTCATGCCCCGTCGGCCGGCCTATGGAACTAAGGGGAAACAGATTATCGTCTGGGTTAACTACTTCCGCATGGCCATCACGCCCGTGGTCCTGTATCGGTACAACCTCGAGGTCCGCAAGGGCGAGAATGGAGAGGAATTGGCAGACGACCCTAAGGGCAAACGAAAAGGCAAAGCGCAGGCCGGAGGCGGAGGCGGTGGCGGCGGCCATGGGCCCCCTACCAGTGTCCCGAAGCGCAAGCTCAAGATCATCCTGCAGCACGCTCTCGCAGAGCTGCAACGTCTTGAGCCGAAGGCCGTTCTGGCAACCGAGTTCAAGTCCCAGCTCGTCTCGCTCAACAGGCTAAAGCTTGCAAAAAACCCTATCGTCGTCAAGTTCAAGAATGAAAGCGCCACGCGCGAGGAGCTTTACAACGTCAAGATCGTCGGTGAGACCGAGGTCCCGTTGGCTGCCATGGCCCAGTACCTCCGAGACATGGTCGACCCCAGCGATCGCGACGACGCGCACTTCCCCCGCTTCGAGACCTGTGTCGATGCCCTCAATGTCGTTCTCGGCCATAGCTCACGGGCGAACGACCAGGTCGCCGCCGTCGGCAAGGGCCGCTTCTTCCCGTGCGGTCCCGCGGCCACCTCGGCGCGGCTCGGCCAGCAGGGCTCCCTCACGGCCATCAGAGGATTTTTCCAGAGCGTCCGGCTTGCCACCGGCAGGACCTTGCTGAACGTCAACGTCACTCACGGCGTCTTCAAGACCGATGTCCTTGTCAGCGACCTTTGTAGGTGGTCCGGCGTCGACAAGTTCGGCACCGACGGCATCAACGCGCAGGACACCGTTCATGTGAGATTGCGTGGCTTATCCAAGTTCCTCGCCAAGACCCGCGTGACCGTCCAGTTTCGCACCGCCGATGGTAAAGACGTCACGGCCAAGAAAGCGATACACGGGCTTGCTTGCAGTCGAGATGTTGACCACACCGTTGTCTTCTCCCGCGGCTTCGTCTACGGCGGCCCGCAGGAGGTCCGTTTCCAGCTGAATCCCGCCGAGGGCCAGACCAAGGTCCTTGGCAGCAAGCGGCCTGGTCTCTACTCCGTTGCAGAATACTGGGAATGGAAGTACGGACAGGCTCCGGACAAGACCCTGCCCCTGGTCAACCTCGGCACCCCTTCCAAGCCCATGTTCTTCCCGGCCGAGCGGTGCACCATCACCGCCGGCCAGGCTGTCCGTTCCAAGCTCTCCGGAGACGAGACCACGGCGATGCTCGACTTTGCCTGCCGCTCTCCCTTTGCCAACGCCGTCTCCATCGAGCGCGACAGCGCGGCGGCTCTGGGCCTTGACGAGCCGATACTGAAGGACTTCGGCATCACGGTGGACAAGAGGCTGTTGACCGTCATTGCCCGCGAGCTTATACCACCCGTCGTAATGTATGCCAACAACAAGGCTCTTCACACGCGCAGCGGCTCGTGGAATTTGGGCGGTGTCAAGTTCGCCAAGCCAGGCCCAAAAATAACCAACTGGAACTGGGTGCGTATCACGGAAGGCCCGAATCCCAGGGTGCCCACCGAAGTAGTCGAGGAGTCTGTTCAGAAATTTGTCGAGTTCCTCAATGAAAGTGGAGTTGCTATCGACACGCAGGCTCCGAACACCGCTCACCAGATCACTGTCGGTCGCGGCACCGCCACCGAGGACATCAGGAGAGCATTCGCAGCCATAGCAGACTACACCACCAAGGCGAAGGGCACCACCAAAGGCTTCTTCCTGCTGGTCATCCTACCCAGACAGGACAACACGCTCTACGGTGCCGTCAAGTCTCTCGCCGACGTCCACTTCGGTTTCCATACCATATGCTCCGTCGAGAGAAAGTTCCTCCAGGATAACACCCAGATTTTTGCTAATATCGGTCTCAAATGGAACCTCAAGAACGGCGGCAACAACCACCTCGTCAAGGACACCATCGACATCGTCACGTCGGGCAAGGCCATGATCGTCGGATACGACGTCACGCATCCTACCAACATGTCCAACGACAGGAGCACAGCGCCCAGTCTCGTCGGGATGGTTGCTAGCGTTGACAAAGACCTTGGACAGTGGCCGGCCGTCGCGTGGGAGCAGCCCTCCCGCCAGGAGATGCTCGGGGACGAGTTGACAGAGCACTTCAAGTCTCGCTTGCTATTGTGGCGTCAGCGCAACCAGAACAAACTCCCCGAGTTCATCGTCATCTACCGCGACGGCGTCTCGGAAAGCCAGTTCACCCAAGTCCTCGAGGTCGAGCTTCCTATGATCCGCAAGGCGTGTGACCAGCTTTATCCGCCCAAGCAGCGCCCGAAGCTAGCCATCATCGTGTCGGTCAAACGTCATCAGACGCGCTTCTACCCTGCATCTGAACAGAACATGGACCCCAAGTCGCGCAACATCAAGAACGGCACGGTCGTCGACCGCGGCGTCACCCAGGCACGCACCTGGGACTTCTTCCTGACCGCCCACACGGCTCTCAAGGGGACCGCACGCCCTGCCCACTACACCGTGCTCATGGACGAGATCTTCAGGGAGAAGTATGGCGTCGGCGCCCCCGCTGCAGATCAACTGGAGAAGCTCACCCACAACATGTGCTACCTGTTCGGCCGCGCCACCAAGGCGGTCAGCATTTGCCCGCCGGCGTATTACGCAGACATCGTGTGTGAACGAGCACGTCTCCACCGTCCTCATTTGTTTGATGTTTCGGACGCAGCGTCTACGGCCACAGGCGCGTCTCTGACTGCCACGCCATCGAACGCCATCCAGGTCCATCCGAACCTGAGGGACACGATGTACTATATCTGACGAGTCACGCTGCATATGGACATGTGGCTGGCTATTCTATGGCACGTGGACGGCAGAAAAGGCAGAATGGAATGCGCACTTCAGTGATTATATCGTTTAGAACAATGACTTCGAGTTCAGGGTCCTCATTGTGATACATGTTGTTCAAACCCCAAGACGATGTTGCCCTACGTACACAGTATTGTTCGATTCGGAAATGCCGGTGACAGCAATTATCAAACATCCCATTCATCATCTGCGGCATCATCACCAACCCCAACAACCGACTCCATGCCCTCCGTCATTCTGGAGACGGCCTGACGGATGAACTTGCCGTCAGGCTTCAGAGCCGCGTACACGTTTGGCACGACGCTGACGGGAGCCCAACCACGCCGGGCCATTGACTTGATGAATTGCAGCTGTATGCCAGCCATGCGCCATACAGGTTTTGGCTTCTTATGCCAATACTTGAAAGAAGTGCTGGCACGAAGCAAAGCCCAGGCGGAGTGCTCTTTAGATGCATACGATGGTTCCAACCATGTCATAAGCGCATTGCTGAGCTCTGCGTCCGCCCGAGGTCGGATGGCGCACCACTCTTTGAAAACTTCCACCATCAGACCTGGACGCTGGCTTTTATCTTTGACCGGGACCACGCTACTGTCCCACTTTGTCTTGATCGTTTCCAAGTCTTCCCTCAAATTCGCCAAGACTTTCTTCAACACCGGATCCGTCGATGCCAACTTTTCCAAGTCCCTGTAGGGACCGACCAGATCGGCGTCCCAATACTCCACCGTCTGGGCCCCCTCGCCATCTTCGCATGGCGTAAGGGGTGTCATGTCGCGACTAGAATCACGACGCACGCTCATGTCTTGGGAGACGATGCGTAGTTCCTCCTCGATAGCGGGTTTGGCGATCGTGAATTTCAGGAAATCGATGATATGAACGGGATCCTCTCTGGCCGTCCAGGTCTCGTATTCATAGGCCAGATATCCCACCATACGAGCCTGACAGCTGCTCAGGACTTTGTCTCGAAACCTTTGCCAGTCGCCTGCTTCAAACTCTAACCCTTGCTTCGATTGGTCTACCAGACTCCCAAGAAGTGTGCTCAGCCATAGGGCCTGCTCGTTGTTAACGTCGTTCATGCTGTAACAGAGACGTTCCTTGAATTTCGTGACGATTCCCAAGAATTTGGGCTGTATTTCAAAGGCAATACTGCGGGTAATCATTGTCGAAGCCGCCGAGGACTTGCCGACCTGTCGAGTGAGGTCTCCGAATGACGCCTCATCCTTCCTGAGAAACCCAGAAAGGTCCGGCCTTGTCGGGACATTGGCATTCTCAAAGTTAGACACAATGGCTGGCTCCCAACACACCCACGCCCTGTCTCCATCGTAATCGCCACCCGAAAGCTTATCGGCAAGCGCAACGTCTCCCTTCGCCGGAAACACGATGACGTTTTTCAGCGCGCGCAACTCCGGCTTAAACACGGCTTTGACTCGCTGAATATCGCTGACCAGATGTGCCGGGGACCGGGCCACGAGGACATCGCACCCGTGTAGCATGGAGTCCGAGAAGCCTTCAGTTCGAAATGTGGACGAGAAGCATACATGCACCTCGTTTTCTTCCAGAATGCCCCAGAAGTCGACTACCATGTATAAGTACGCCGAGTTAGGAATCCTTATGCTCATTTTCTTCGTCACATTTTCACACTTTTTGCTCTGGAGCTTCCACATCATGTCTTGCATGAACTTCTGTTTGGTTGGCTCGAAGCCGCCATCGCCGAGATAACTAAGCTGTTCTTCTTTCGACTCAGGAAGGCCAGCCAGGAACGGCACGCTGCTATGGGCCAAACGCTTCTTCCTGGCAGTTGAATTTTCATCCACCCATTTCCGGAACTGCAATGGATGCTTGATGGCATTTCTCAGAGCTTCAAGTTCGTCGCTGAGCTGACGTAGAACATTGTCTCCCACTACTTTTCTCATGATTTGTTTGTCTTTGGCACGGTCTTCGAGAATAGGAAGAAACTGAATATTGAGGTTTGCGGATCGAGGCTCTGCAACGAAGTCCTTGATTTCGAGGGTCCGGTGTTCCTGGTGGAGGAAGTCGCAATTCCATTTTCTTTGCGAGGGCCATGTCTCTATCCAAATATCGCTCCCGGTATCTTCAACGTCGATGATCCACATGCCTTTGGCAGAACCGAGACGACCCTGAATGGCGGAGGGTACGTCGCTCAATCCAAGGACGTCCCTGACTTTTCGGGCAAGAGAAAGCGACATGCGACCAACGCCATCGTTCATCACTTGTCCGATTGGTGATACGACATCTTTCTGCATATGTCGTATCTGATCTTGATCTAGGACAGCCACTGCGGTCGTTTTGCTGAGTCCAAGCTGGATGCGGGCGAACAGCTTAAGATAAAGCTGGTCTTCGTTGCGATCCAATTGCAGGAGCCAATCGAGCATCTCCCGAACCTCCAGCTTCTGGCGTGGCTCTCCAGAAACGTGCCTGGGCCAAGGAAACGGAGAACAAGCGGCAGCAAAGTCGCTCCCATCTTCAGCAAAATAAGTCAACGTTGTCTGAGAGATGGCCTTCGGCTGCGGACCAAGAAGCACGCTGGCCTGGGGTACCTTTCGCCCCGAATCTCTCGCATAAAAAGCCCGCCACTGCCTGCCGGCGAGACGATGCGAACAAGACGAAAGCCAGCGGATGACTTCTTCGGACTTGTCAGGATCGTTAATGGGAGCGGTCCATGAGCTCGGTGATGGGGTCGCCAGACTAAGAAATCGGTCAGGCCCGAAGCGACGGTACAGGCGGCATCCTTTGTCTAAAACGGCCGGTTTCATCACCAGAGAGAAGATGGGGCCAGAGCGGACATTCTTTGTTTGAACAAGAGAAGCCGCGAATGTGACGTGCTGCCGTTGGAGAGACTCGAAGCCTCGCAGACCTGCCGCCCAAGCATCAGGCGCAGGCCTCCCAGGAAAGACTTTCGTAGCAAATGAGGGGTGCTCCCGAAGGGCGCGGCACATGATGTCGTAGTCACTCCAGGTTTCATCACAGGACATGGCTAAGTTGTCAAGGACGACACCGCAGTGAAGCGCAATGCGAGTGACTTCCCAGGCAACAGCGAAAGGAGCCCGCGTGAGCCAGGACGGGAGTATTGCTGCAGCCGTTATCATCAATACAGAAGCTCAGGAGAAGACGTCTAACAGCAGAAGTAACGCCGTATGAAACTTCCGGAAGACTCACGCCAGGTAGCATCAAGTCGGGACTGCAAATCGACGACTGGCGCTGGTGTCTGTGGGGGCCCGAGAATCGGTTCGTACAAGCTTGGATCGTCGATGCCCGAAACCTCAGAGTAAGTGGTCAATACGCTCGGAGAGGCGTCGCCAGGGATAGTTACATTGCCGGGCGGATGGCCATGATCGCCCAAACGCACGCCGACTCCGAGCTCTCCTGAGGAGATATCGCAGCTGTGTGAGTGAGATGAGGATGGGGGAGTATGTTCTTGCTCAGGAACAGTCCTCTGAGCACCTGGGATTGGGATCTCTTTTGCGGGTGAGTCTACTGGGGTGTACTGCGCAGTGTCTGGCGGCGGGACGCATGTAGCGGTACAAGTGCTTTCTGGTATCAGCACGCACGTCGTCGTCGAGGGGTGAGAGACGGTCGCGCCGGCTGATGCGGGCTGAAAGGGGTTGGCAGATTGCGAAAAGCCAACTTCGTCGTCCACAGCGCTGGATGTGTCGCCGGTGGTCTCGGCTGCCCTTTTGAGTACGTTAATGAGCGTCAACTGCAATCGCAACAGCTCGCCTGGAGAATGGGCCTTCGGTGGTGTTGTTGTTGCAGCGATCATATCATGAGGGTGGCATGGGTGAATCCAGTCTTCGCTGATGGCAAGGGCCTCCCAGAGGAAGGATCGTAAGATCTTGTCGAGAACAAAGACGTTGCGATAGTAGTGATGTATTGCGTATTTCAGTATAGCGAGGCTGCGGGCAAATTTAGCATCACATTGAGCACGGCTCGATACTAGAGAACCTGTCGACGTGGTGTCGGGAATCTCGATGCCGAGATTGTATTTGCTATTTAGTTCGCGAATGGTTGTAATGACTTTTTCCGGGATCGTATCGTTCTGCGGGGCCATGATGGATGGGCAAGGAAAGCGCAACCAGTGATTCTCTGACACTGTGACGAATAACTTGCTGGAACAATTGAATTCTTTGAACCGCGTATTCGTTCAGGAAAAGGAACCAGGGAGGCGCTGTCGAACGAGAGAAAGGTTGTGTAGCACAAGAAATCACAGATTTGATCACCTCAGTCACAATCGTCGGAGCGCACCGACAGGGACGGGAAAGAGACACGTCCCTTTGGCTCTAAAAAGCGCCATTCTAGCGTGCTTTTCCCGACGAGTGGAGCAATCCAGGCAGTTATGCTAGTATCTCAGACTCGTAAATCGCTTACTGGAAGGTTCTTGGCTCAGATCCCTGACGGTCTCCGGTAACTGCCAAGTCGCGCTAACAAGGGGATGGGACTATGAGCGGCTGCCAGCATCAGATGGCGCCAAGGGCTCCCTTAGGGCAACAGTGCCGTGGGGCACCACTCGAGATTCCTTAGCAGACCTATACAGCGGATCAGATTGAATCGCTGCCACCGCTTCGACAGGCGAGACACTCTTGATTATAGTGACTTTTTCCGGGATCGTATCAATCTGCACTCGTCGCAGTCAAAGCCCCGATGCTGAGACGGTGCAGGTTGTAGGATGCTCACCGCAGCAGCTTTTGTCGCGACGGCGATACGCCCACCCGACTGGCGGAGAAAGCCTGCACTGTGGCCTGCGGGCCCACTGGGGGCTGGCGCCGGATGATAGAACGTCACCAATCAGGCCCTTCCTTGCCGCTGCCTGTACATCCTTAGCTTCCAGAGTGTTGGCCGCCTTGCAGGGGACTTTTCGCGGAACAGTCGCCATTTCCATAGTGTGCACCAAGGCCACTGGGTGTCCCCGCCGAGCGTGCAATGGCTTCCTACGGAGGCCCCGGAATATAGTCGAGGCGTTCGCTAGAAGAAATGGAGAGCTCGAGGCATCGGCATCAGGTACGGTGGCCGGAAAGCCTCGACACGCACTCGCCCTTGGACGGAGACATGGTGGTAAGTATTGTGGAACACTGACGCGCCCGCGATAAGCGGAACGACCATTCGCCAACTTCAGGTCCTGGGTGCCGTACCCTGGAAGGCTCCGCTTCACAAGTGGCTTACTCGATCAACATGCTCAGCAAAGATCTACGCAATGTGGCGAGCACTGCATGAAATGGCTGTGGATTGCTGGACTCCCGCATACATACTCTACGGACCCGACGGCTAAAGTTTCCGCCTGATGCTTCGAACGACACCACATCTGGTCAAACTTCCAATAGCGCCATTAGACGGCCATCGCTTTCGCAATCCCTCAGCTGCTCCTCTCTCCATTCGTCCCAACCCTGTTCTACTCCGAAAACCTGAAGTATGGCCTTTGCTAACGGTAATGCTGAGGTCCAATCATGCTCTAGTCCCAATCCCCAAAAGACTCGTCTCATCTTCTCATCCCCCATGCATTCCGCCAACTGTGGGCTCTTTCCCCGCAAAGCATCAGCAAGTGCGACGTCCTTCGCACTCAGCGACACTTGACCGCCACACAAGGCCCCCATATCCGCGGAAATGAGGGACAACGCGAATGCCTCTCGTCGCGGAACGACACGTGCCATTTGCCAGTCAACGATCCCAATGATGTTGTTCTGATCGTCGACTAGCAAGTGATCACCTTTGTCGTCAACATGCCTGAGAAAAAACGCATCATTGCCGTCGGCCAATGTGCTCGCGTTCTTCTTGAGGAATCGATACACTAGAAAGGCCTCAACCGGGAATTGTGGGTACAGCTGACCGTCAACAATCAGCGCGAGATACTGTTCAGCCCAGGCCGAATAATACTCTGTTGCCGTTTCGAATGGGCCCCAAGGATCGAGGCAAACGAACCTGTCGCTTGCTGCAGCAGAAACCGAAGGTTGATCTTGAGGAGGCTTGACACACAGAGAACCGGCTTGGTGGAACTTATGCTTTTCCAATTCCGCCAGGATCTCTCCAAGGCGTTGCCAAACCTTAAAGGTGTCTCCTCCACCGTCCCAAGGTCTACCAGCTAACTCCTCCATCAGAAGAAAGCAGACTCCGACGCCACGATCGGTTCCCTGGGAGGGGATACCAAACGAAAATACCCGCGGCGCTGGCACTTTGGTAGTCTCCAGGAATTTCAGAGTCGCGTACTCGCTTTGGATCAGGTATTCGGCGAGAGGTGAAGGAAGACCAACAGCAAAGCCAGTAACTCGCGGCACTCGTAGAAGCCACGCAGGCGATCCATCCTCGAACCGGACGCGAGCATGGTAATTCGCACGGCCCGTGAGAGATTCTAATCCTAGAACCTTTGAAGGATATTCTAGTACACAAGGCGTCCCTTCGTTTAAGCTGGAGGCAAGGTTGCAAATTGCCGGTCCGTTGATTCGAGCACGAAGATCGTTTATCTCATCGGCCATGAGGGCCTCATAAGCTTCATCGTTAAGGGACTTGGAACGCATTTGTGATCAGCATAGTACGCGGCCATACTTCCAGTTTGCGCGACTCACCGTAGCGTCGCATTGATGGAAGTTCCGGGAAAGGTGTCGCCCGCAGAAGTGACTGCTGCACATGTCACAACCAGCCTCTACCGAACGGGCACTTGGTCTTTGGCACGTAGGCACCGAACAATCGAAAAACCTTTGGACCATAGCAGTGTAGGGTCAATCGCAGATAGCAAAGGTACCCAGATCGAGATTCACTGGTGTTGAAAGCGGGCGAGGACAAGAGGAGAAGTCCTACGACGTCACAACCCCGCATATGTACTACGGTAGGCGGTGAAGTATTATGCCGGGTCATTACCGAGCGTTCTATCGCATGCAGGCATGTATTGTACAGCGCCCGTCTATCAAAAGTCCACCAATCATTATCTGCACATAGTCCCAGCTCGCATGTTGCCTGTCTTTCGATCGTACTGTAATTGTCCTCGTGTCAAACAATTGTCACATCTCAGGCGTTTTCAACATCAGTCTTTCCATTTTTATTGATGACTGCAGATAATTCAATCAGGCAACTCCTATCAACCGGTTCTAACCGCGACAGCACGCAATGCTCCGGGTTGAAACGTCTCCACGTCTTGCCAGACGCCCATAACCTCCCTCAAGAGATGCTCCTGGAAAATGAGGTTAAATCCTGGGCCCCATCGCTCTAAGTCTTCCCTCTCTATTCCATCAGTCTCTCTATTCTCCTCCAATATCGATACTGCTTTGTCCCACTCGTATTTCTTTAAGCAATATCCTACGTTGGAAACTATGTCAATCACAACCATCGAAAGACCTTTCAACAGCATGGCCCCTGCCGACCAGGCAGCTGGAAGCACTCGGTGCGCTAAGACAAACTGCAATGATTGGGCGGTGGCCAACTCTCGCTACTGCAGCGCTCGTGAGTTTGAAATGCCTCGGTGAAGAATATCTTAACTTATGAAGTCAAAACAGACCAGGGATAATTGCCATATTACAGCCCCAAGTCTCGAACCCGAACTCATTGTGGAAAGAAAGCTGAGAGCTTTCGCCAAGTATGCCAGCGTTATGCTTTACCAATCGACACATCACAATATGTATGCTGAGGAGTGCACATTCTCAGCCAGGATTGTATAGGTAGCGCCATCAAAATATATGCAAATGGCTTTTGTTGCGACTGAGTCTCACCGGGGAATGTACTGATAGCAATTCTATCTCCGTGTACTTACACCGGCTGCGTGATGTTTATGAGCCAGGGATGTTTCTAATTCTAATTTTTCAATCCACTCATATTTTGGTCATCATCTATATCATATCAAAATGCTTTCAAGTAACACCTTCAGCTTCGCCATCTCTGCTGCTAGCCCGCCCTGACTCTCACTATCTTTCACCGCCACGGGTGTTTCTTCCGGAGTGCCGTCTTCAAAGCTGAGTCCCGTCATCGCACCAAAGAAATCTTGTTTCTGAAGCAGATCGGCGACTTTGAAAGGAGAGCTGGTGATGTCGTAAAGGGCACCTCCAGCCGGTGATGTCTCGATTCGAACTTGTATCTGCAGCCCGAAAGCAGGCACTCTCATGTCAAGCCTTTTTCGGTATTCTTGACCTGTGGCGAATGAGATGAGGCACAAAAGTGGATCCACAATTGCCGTACTGCAATTGTGGCTTATATACGCTACGCGACATGATCACTCTTCAAGGCTTCCCACAACTCACTGTCGCAAAGTATGTCTCTACTCCAGCTTCTACGGCCGATACGATAGAAAACAGGCGTTTTCCGTTGTCGAAATCGTCGCATGAGATTGAGGAGGTATAAACCAGGCGGAATGCGGCATCGTATTGAGATACCATAGGTATGTGATTCCAATGAAGCAAGAAAAGGTTCCGCATAAAAGCATAATGATAAGACAGACCCAATTCACCCGTGACCAGCATTATCACCAAGTATTTTCACCACCGGAGGTCGTGAGCCAAACCGTTTCACGCTGTATCTTAATGTTCTAATCTAGGCTGAGACTTGGTCAACAAACATATTCAGGTTCAAGCCTGAAAGGTATACTCACCTATCCTAAATAGGAAGATATTCCCACGTACAGCTTCTCGACTCGTTCAGATAGAGAACACGGCAGGACTGTTAGAGGACGATCGTAACTCAAATACGCTTCGAATAGCGATCTTTTGCCGAAATTATTCATCTTGACTACTCGGCACTGGGTAGCCTCGAGGTATCAAGTGATTCGATGCGGGATGTGCCGTGACAATGAGGAAGGCCCACACCCCGGCTACCTATGCGCTATGTACTAGGCATCTCCCTCGCCAAGTCTCTCTTTTGGACCAACAAAGTTTTGGGGCACGTGAGCTCTGACTTGGACAGCGCGTTTGCTTAGTGGACAAAGGCACTTATCGCCATCAACAATTTTCCCAACAAGTGGACCCGCAACTCGCATAGTATACATATCACCATGCAATGTGCTCAAAGACCAGGGCCGAAGAGAACTGGAACAAGATTCGGCCGCAAAGACCTCAAAGAGGCTGATACTTTACAAATGCTCACAGGCTGCCCTGTAAAACATCCATCAGCCTTTGTATTCCTTTCTATGGTGAGATGAATATGAGATCTTTTTCTACTTGAACACATCTAATTGCAGCTTAGCGGACGCAGTTAGCATCAGGGAACCCACTTACCCTTGGTGTTGTCGGGAAACGTAGTCAAACGATCATGGCCCATCCACGAGGCAGCAAAACCCTACGGCAGATGCCTCACCGCTTCTGCCGAGAGCCTGTGTTCTCCTTCGTCTTCAGGATGTCTGGAATTCGGAAGCATTGGAAAACCTACGGTGACAGGGCGCCATGACAATAGTATTAATCACTTGCTCGCTCAATATGGGCAAGCAATTGCAATTCGGCGTAGTTGTGTTAGCCTGTGGTCTCATGACGGAGTGCTGACAAAAGCATGTCCATCATCTCTGAGCTCTCTGAAGGCGATTTCTGGCTGTTCCTCGGAACACAAAACGTTTTATCCTTCGCAAAATTGAGGGCATAAGAATTGCTGGATACGTTGACGCCGCGATAGGACTTCAGAATAGGCTAACCACCTGCGGTCAGGCTCTGTGCTACCACAGCGAAGTGTCAAAACAATACCGGCATGCGGACGTATCTCGATCGGCTTGCTGACCTCGGTCAGTTCATTGGCGCCGTGGTCGTTTGGCATCTTGAACGACGCAGGGATTGTATTTGAGATAACTGGCATTGATACAAGAGACCTTTTGAGAAGGCTGTGTGATGTGTCCCTCGAATGTGGTCCAAAACGAGGGAACCCAGGAACAGATAGATCCAATGCATGAGGCAGATAGATCGCTTCCCCGACTAACAACAAGATGTGTTAGCGCTCCCCAATGGTATACCAATCCCTCGCCTTTGTTGGCCTAACGATTAGTTTCGTCTCTCAGACTGAGACTTGTGACTAGTTCCGTCTGCCATTACCGGTCCTGCTGTTTTCTGGCTCCTCGTCTGGCGCAATGATGATGGCTTCGATGACAATAAGCTACTGGAACCCGATGACCCTGAGCGAGGAGAAGAAGACTTAGAAGAGCGGCTGACAGATCCCGAGGGGTTCGGCACACGCAATTGTTGGCCTTTTTTTTTGTCTCGACTTCTGTGGCGAATTCCCAATGTACATATACATTATCATCACCATCGGCACGTTATTGGAAACATGGAGGCAAGAATGAAAAAAGAAAAAAAAAGAAAAAATTACCGACACCTAGTTCGGGGTTCGATTCGTATATCCTTGGTTTTGGACGCGTTTGATGTAGAGTTAAGACATAGTCAACATCATAGTCCGCTAATGAAATGCCAAGCGCATTGAGTGTTCATTTTATTTACGGTTGAGAAGAAAGTGATAGATGCTCGATGAGCAGTAGTCCCGGTTTCATCCTCTGTTCATTTCCAAGTCAGTCTCCACGCATCTGCGTGGCTTAACCCCCCAAAAGCTCTATATGTCCAGTATAAATCTGCGAGTTCGTCGTGGCGATGACATGGAAGATGGATTGTACAAAAAAAAAACGACGAAGCCCTGGTCCGACGATGGGGCCGACAACACGCTGTAGGGAGGCAGCCATTCTTTCCAGTACGGCACTCCTGTTTCTAAGCATCTGTTCCTCCAAGTGCCAATGGAAATCATCCAAGTAGCAGCCGTGAACTGGATCAACGGTCTCACCCTGGCGAGGGGGGAGTAGCCTCTCGAAGTTGTATGAGGCCAACAACCTCAGAACTGTCTGCAACATGGATTCATTTGCATGAAAGCCTTTTAGCGTTCGAAGGTAGAAGGCGGTGCCCTCTGGTGAAGCTGCCCATTCGCAGATTGCCGCGTCGATTGACGAAAAGCGCCCGCAGTGACACAGGAAAGAGACAAAATTGCACCCACTCCCACCTGCTGTTCCTCCGAGCCTATTTTTTACGCTTTCATACCACATCCGACGACAGTCCCTCCCCAAGTCATTTTTTGCCGTTCTGAGTCAAATCGCGTACGGCTAGAACGACCCACCCATCAACTACACTACTTTTGCTCCAACATCGCATCTCGACGGTCGGCGTAAACGCACCGTTATAACCGAAAATGAGAGTTGGTCTCACAGTCATCATGGCGACGCTGCTCGCGTCCGTATGGGCCGCGGCCCTCGAACCCGGCCTGCACGCCTCAGGCGTTTCCTTCCTCGCACCAGTAGAAGAGCGCGACAGCAACGCGAATGAGGATCAGAAGCTCTGGAAGGGCAAGGGCGGCGGGAGCGGGGGCGGCGGAGGGGGCGGCAGAGGAGGAGGCTCTTCAGGTGGGTCTATCAAGAGGTAGTACCAGCAGCAACGGTGGCATTCGCTCTGGAGGTAGTGATTCTGGCGGCAGTCGCTCGGGCTCTGGCTCTCGCTCTAGCGCTTCAAGTTCAGGTGGCTCATCAAGTTCTCGCACAGGTCATTCAAGCAGCGGAGGCAGAAGCAGCGGTACCAGTGGCACCGGAGGCATCGCCAGAGGCGGTAGCCGCGACAGCTCCGGCGGATCCACGAAGACGGGCAGCGGCCCCGCGCCGGCCTACGGCGGTTCATACGGCGGCGGCGCCAAGGTTCCTGACGTTGCCGGCGCATCGAGAGGGCCCGGTAGCATTGCCCCTTTCTTGCTAATCGGCGGTGGTCTCGCCTTCTGGCCCGGTCTCTGGCTCGGGGGCGCCTACATGTACCCTTACTCTCACCCGTATCGCTTCTACAACCAGTCGGCGCGCGAGAACCAGACGAAGCCGGTAATATGTGGTTGCGCTAGTCACCAGCCCTGCGCATGCGACTAAAACAACAGCACCGAGTACATGAGTGCCCTCCTCGGCAATGGCAGCTACCAGGGCCTGAACCAGTCCGTCGTTACCAAGGGTATCTACAACAACACTGACATCATTCTCATCAACGGCACCCTCCCTAACGGCACGACCGCCTCAGGCGGCACTGATGATGTCGGCTCTGCCGCTTTCCGGGCCGCTTCTGAGGCTCTCGGCTTCTGGTCCATGTTGGCCGTGGTCTTGGCCACCGTCTTCGCCGCATGAGCATATGGAGACGACGCGAAAATGTATGGAAAAAAGTTTGCATGATCCGGATCGGCTGTTGTGATCTTTCACTTTTTCCACGAAGGAGTGTTGGGCGCTCGATATTCACCGTGGAGGCTTTTTGGACTGGCCAGGACAACTAGACCAGGCACTGGCAACAGAGACATTTAGTTCGGCGTACCTAGCCTCGGAGAAAGTCCCTGTCCGGCTGGCTTGGAGTAGGCCCAGAACGCCGTCAACTGAGCTAGACTAGCAATGCACGCATGGCCAGAATGTCATCGTTTGTCTCCTCCTCTGCGCTCACGTCTCCGACGTAACCCATTTTTCCGCTGCGAAGAAACCGTGCTTTCTGGCTGTATTGGGTCGGCAGTCTCTCTGCAGCGCTACCGGCTATCTGTGCGTGGAGCGTGACGGTGGTCCGGTAGCAGTCGCCGCTTTCCCAACCTAAATCAGCATTTGCGAAGAATGGCCCTGTTTTGTTGCGCTCGATGAGACTGCTGAAATGCCCCAGAAACTGCTGAAATAGCTCGTGGCGATGGCAGTGGGATGTCTGCCTTTGAAAGGAGCCGAGTAAGGAAGTCAGCGTACATCAGTCAAAAGAGGGCTTGAAATGAGTTGTGGAGCTCATCGTGGTTGCACCGCAACCTGGTCATCGTTCAGAACGTGCCTGACCTGCAATAACCAGGCGCTCCAGCGTGATCCTGACGGAGCGCAAGCTTGGCTTCCGGCTAGATTGGCCGTTGGCGGACTGCGATCACAACTCACCAAAGGCCCTAAATGTTTTTGATAGGCAGCGAAAGGCACGGACTTCCTCAATCCACGCGAAAAGGCTGCATATGGCGGCACAGCGCGTGGTCATCAAGCGCCCGGATTTGCGCGCGTGCGTCAGTCTCGAGGAGTCAGGCAGTGCGTTCGCCTGACAAACACGCTAATCAATAAGTCCCTTGGTTCACAAGAGCGCATACGGGAGTTATGGAAAGGGTGAAGGAGTGATGTATGTATTGCAGACTAAGTAGTGAAAGTCCACGACGGAAATACTCTCTTGGAAAGACCGCCGTGGGTGCCAATCTCACCAAGGCCAGAGGACATGCAGTTTCACGATTTCTGGCTGTAGACATCGGTCAGCTGCATAACTCTTCGTGCAGCGATCTATGAAGGCAGTTGCTAATACAGAAAATTCGCAAGTCAACTCTGACGGTGAAGAATCGATCGCAAACAGGGAAGTAAGCCCGGCCCAGGCGGGAAGCCGGCGGTAGAGATCGTTGATGCCTCCGGAAAGTGGTTTCGCCTACATCGCCTATCCACAGACTTGATGAAGCAAAGTCGATCGCTCTCTCCTAATCAGCGGGTCATCTGCGACTAGTTCCGTTTGCGATTACCGGCCGTGCTGGTTGCTGGCGCCTCTTCTGTGATGGCTCTGCTGACAATAAAGTACTGGAACCCGACGACCCTGAACGAGCAGAAGAAGACTCAAAAGGGCGACTAATAGACCCCGAGGAAACCAGCGCGCGCGTCTTTCCCCTTGTCTTTTGTCTCGAGTTGTGGTATTTCTTCTGTGGCGAACTCGAACTCGGAGCCGGCATTGGAGACGCGCGGCTTGCCCGCCCCTCTGCGACACCTTCGGTGGTGAGACGTGCCTCGAGCCGACGGGAGTTCCAAGTCTTGCCGTTGAGCAGCTCAGCAACGCTTTGAGCAACGTGTGCGGTTCGAAATGTTGCAAAGGCATGCCCTCTGTTCTGACTGCCCGATCCTCAGGGGACGTCGATCCTCTGGAGTTCGGCCTTGACTGGGGTCACTTGTGCCATGATTTGCTTGATGAGCACTTTGATTTGGTCCTCTGGAGTGCTGAGCCCTATTCGTCTGACAATTATTCGTCTATGTTCGACAAAGACAGCCTGGCTGGGTTGGTTGGTTGGAGCCGCGGCGCTTGGAAGGAACCGACTGTTGGACACGTACGCAGGGTAGTCAGAGCACCAAGCTCCCTGCATCTGAATGCCATCAAACCCCTGGCTGAAGTGTCCGAGGTTCGTTGGAACCTGCCGTGAGTCAGGAATCGTGTTCTGGCACCATGTGGTACTAAGGGGCTCCACTTGTTGTATAAGCGATGAGGATTCCGACGATCCATAAGGGTACGGTGCGGGTTGATGGTCGATTTGCGCAGAGAATAGAGCAGGCGTTGGTTGGCGAGATCTCATGGTACCGTTCACTGGAATTGCGTTCTCATCATTATGTACCTCCTTGACGACGATAGCACTCGTCATGTTGCTGTCATCGTAAATGATGCGTCTGCCGTTGAACACTCCATCCTTCAAACGATCTAAGCGCGTGTCAGCAGGTCCTGGTCACGCTTCAACTTTGGCCGCTTACCACATGCACGATAAAAATTGTATGGTCCCTGGACCCTGATCCAGCCCGAGGTGGGGTGATAGAGCTGAATGTAGTCGACTTCAAAGTCGCGGCTGAGCCACTCTTTAAGCGCCTGCCATCTTGTATCGAATGGTAACTAGCCCGACTGTCAGAAGGTAAGAACGCAGAGCTCGTGTTGATGAAAAACACGTTGCAAATCGGGATATAGAAATTTCCTGTCTCGGGACCCGGAGGCAGCTGTCCAACTTGCATCGTGACGTACTGAGACGTGAATCCGCTCGGAACACAGGCTTTGTCCAACAGGGAAGCTCAATGGCTCAGTCAGACCGGAGATTCTTGCGACGGCTGGGAACAAGACAGAACAGGGGATCTCATATGTGACAAGATCCGACGATGAACCAAGACAGTCTTGGCCAACCGTGAGATTTCCAAGGCAGGCAGATGGGTTTGTGGAAAAGAGCGTTGGAGTTTCTAAAGTTGGCCGGACGTCCAAAATAAGTCCTTTAGTCATGCCGCAATGCTGTCAATGCTGCTGCCTGACCAATGATCAACCCTTGCTATCTTTCGCGTCAACGATGTGGAGCGTGCAAGATCACTCCAGATAAACGTCGGCACAGGTACCCACGCCGTCGCAGGGCACCTTTTGTGGTACTCGCAACCCACCCCGGGCGTGTCCGCCAAGCGAGACCCTACCATGACCCTTGCCAGCAGCGCCGGGGAACTCGCTAGCGTGCCGCTGGCTGTGTGAGGATCCCGACGCCCGCGCGTTATGGGTACTTACTTGTGTGCCCAGCAAGCCTGCAGCGCTCCACAACCGACCCCGTCGAGGTGACATCTGACGCACGGTCTGTTGGAACGCCGATGTTCAGCTGACAGCCCGTCCCAACGCATCAGGTCTGGGCCTTGGATCTGGCGCCGTACCTCGTAACCGGCAGGGGACATCGAAGCCCCGCAAGTACTACGCCAACCTTTGAGACCGTGGGATAGGTGTACGTCACGTCGGAACAGATGGATGAGTGGAGATGCATTATGATTGAGTGAGTTCTATCTCCTGCCTTCCGCTCTAATCCAGATGCGCCCCCACTTATCGGTTGTCACAGGAGCATTGGCCGCCTCCTCGATCTGCTGTTCACCGCAGTCTTCGTAGCGAGCGCCATGCATGTTGAACGAGCCGGGGCAGCCAACGCCGTGCTTGCATCTGTTGAGGCAGGGATAGCGGTCCATTGCGGTACTTCTTGGACGATGGTTGTGGGTGTGTCAACTTGTGGAAGATCTTGTGAAGCTGGGAGCATTTGAAATGGGAAAGGCGAGCCATTTGTATTCATGCAGTTCAGGACCACAAGAGATAATCGTGCGTTGAAAAGACCAACTTATGCATGGACTCCGAATTTTTACGTGGAAGAAAGTCTTCTCTACGTCTAAAATCCATACTCGCCCAAATAAGATCGATATTGTCGTTAAGTCCGCGAGGCCACTGATAGACACTGATTTCATTCCTCAGCGAATCGGAATACATCTCTTTCCCCCCGAACCTGCCGTTTGACGCTCGGTGTGTCATTCTCGAGCTCGATTGCATCTTTGCGTAGATGGTCGTCGATGTATGAACTGGAGGACCTCCGTGTTAGCAGACACACCTTTTGATGAGATGGATTTACGGACTGATGTACTTCCAAAGAAAATGTCGCAGCGTGATTGCAGTCAGGAAGACCAATCCAAGGGCAAAGGAAAGAATCATCTGATGCCCTGCGAACCTCCTTGTACAACGGGTCGTCCCGTACCCACAAACCGTTGCGTTGTTCTAAGTCGGGGTTCATCTCTGGAAATCCTGGTTGTACGTAGAAGGATGAATTATTAACGAAAGGTCTGTCCCTCGCAGCATTTGATGATGGTTGCAAAGTGAGCTGTGGGACAGTGGCGGAGCGTATTTCAAAGAAACGTAGAACATCGTCGTCAAGCTCATCAGGCGTTGACTTTCTTGGTCGTGCACCGAAGGGTGATTCCGAAAAGTTGCATCGACATGCCGACAAGGATGACAGGTCCATCCATCGACGGACATGACTGTCTCACAATTAGTCGAGGGTCAGACAAGGGCAGAGTTACCAAGTATACAGCTGAAATCTCAATTTCTCTTCCCCTAATAATGGGAAAGGC
Organism: Colletotrichum chrysophilum; assembly: GCF_026319265.1. Lineage (NCBI taxonomy): Eukaryota > Fungi > Ascomycota > Sordariomycetes > Glomerellales > Glomerellaceae > Colletotrichum > Colletotrichum chrysophilum. The sequence goes on along the minus strand of NW_026517513.1, from coordinate 15,643 downwards.
TTGACAATCGTATTGGTAGTCCCGGGGGCAGTCTTTCGAGCGAGGTCGCTCACATGTCCCCGTTCGAAGAATGCCCAGAAAGACTGAACTTCAACTCTATGTGGTAGAATCAGAGGATTCTCCGCACTCAGCGAATGAACGCAAAAGTCAGATTCCGGACGGTAAACAAGGTAGTCTACTATCATGCTGAGTACGGAAGGCCATGGAGTGTGAGGTTGACGTTTCTTTGTGATTGTCTGCAAAGACTGCAGTTGCGACACGTAGCGAAAGCAAGCGGTGCAAAGTGCAGTTTGGAAGAACTATATATGCATCAGAACAGCTCCAGATCTGACCAATCTGGGCACGACGTCCCCAGTCGGTGTTACATCAGCAACTGAGGATGCATCTCAGGCCTCGCTCATGCCCGTCAACCCCGGTCAGTGCAATGCGCCCACCACTAATGAATCGGCGCCGAGACAAATTGCTCTGCTTTTTAGCTGCGCCTGTCACAAACGACCCCACGTATTCTTTAATAGAAAGGTAGTATCAGTGTGCATCTCCTCATATCGCTTCACCACAAGTTCATCTGATGAAGGCAGTGTAATATTGCAGGGGCTCCATTCCCATCCAGTCCTCCTTCATCCAGACGGGCGTCCAGTCTTCGTCACCACTAGGCTGAGCTTAGCACAGCTGCGAACCCTGTTGCTCTCCAAATCCCTGCCGCGTGGATTGCCTACCTCAGTCAACTGGGTTGGCATCGGTACTGTGCTCCTATTTATTCATAGCCATGGCACATGCTCAGGCTCCATCAAAGTGGCATTGACTCGCAGCTGCTTGTGTGATTGCTATGGGTGACTACGTGTACTTCTATGACATTAACCTGGTCGCCCACTTGCCATAGATGCCAGCTCCAGTTCACGCGTTTGGTAGCCACCCTTGCTACATGTCGCTCAACCCTGGACAAGGCTGTAGACCCCTCCTTCTGCGCGTTAACCCCTGCTACGGTGGTGATATTCTCGTTACATCTAGTAATAATTGGCGAGCAAGGACCTCCAGTTTCGTTCACGACTGCCCGGGACTTATCATCGGCCCTTGATATAAGAGGTGAACACTTCACAGGAGAGAACTCATATCCGCCGACTGCTGGGGCACACGATCCTCTTAGCCAGCGTGAGGCAAGGCTTGGATATGGAGGTAATAACCCGAGACGAGAGTCAGGTTTTGAATGCTAATTCCACGAGACTTCACAGACAATCTTGTCCGAAATAGCGAAAGGTGACTGTCTCCTGCAAGAAGCCGCTGTGTCGATGACTGAAAAATTCCAGACGGCTTACAAACTGCTGCGGCTGACTTGCTCGGACAGGAGGGATGGACAGTACGCGGGCCATCAGCCACGAACGCGGCGTTTCAATTTAGACAGTCTCTTGCAAGGTTTCATCGGGGTGGGCTAGCTGAAGGGCTCTAATCGCTTGACTGGTTGGTTTCCCCTCCCGAGCCGGATACGTTTCCAAGCCCGACAGATGGCGCTGGAAGCGACACTGGGATTGGAGAGATCTACCTTTAATGACTGCCGTGAACAGAGCTAAAAACAGCGCCATCTTGAACGTAGGCGGAATAAAAGCCCTCAAGCGCCTTAAGGAGTCAATGGGCGGGGATTTCGAGATTATCGCAATGGTACCTGCGAAAGGATTGTTGTCGCAGCTCGAGGGACATCAGTCTTACCTGCTATCACCTCGAGCGCTACCTGCTGAAGACAAGCCCTGCGAATACTCATGCCGAACTGCAGACCTCAAGCATCCCGCTCAGCCTGATACTTTGGGTGGATCATCGCGCATATCTTTCAGAAATACTGCACCTGACATCAACAGCATGCAGCAATTCAAAAACGCATTGAGGGGTCAAAGGTGGGATTCTGGTGTGTTTAGTGAACAAGGCAGAACAGTAGTTGCAGAGTCCCGCTCAGCACAGGTTTCAAATACATAGTTGTACTTGGTTCTTCACAAGCTGGTGTCCTATAGGTTACATACAAAACAATAAAATTTCGGTTTGATCATGAGATGAGATTTGCTGGAGAGCCTGCTTGTGACTCCGCCCACGCTGAACTGTCAAGATACAGGCGACTGCACCGCCTCAAATGCCGTCGAAATTCCATTCCATTCCAAGGTTGGCGAAGTACACTTCCATTCTGGGAGCCTGTCAGTCTGGCAGCCTGTCAGTCTGGCAGCCTTGTCGTGGCATTTGCGAGTTGGGCATTCCACGGGACTCCCGACTTCGCGTCTCGTCGGCGATATATTAAGGCAGGATTGGAACAGAAAAGGTTTTCATTATCGCCCAGGACTAAAGACACAGCACGCACCGATTTGTATTCCACTAAGGGCTCCTTGGACATATACTTGGCGAACCAAAGTCACAGTGTGTCACGGTAGGTCTGCCCACATGAGCGCAAGGCTCGACCACGTTTACAGGTGGCTTGTTAGACAGAATGCCAGTCACATCGCTCAACGGCCACCCGATGAATCAAGCAGACGGCCTTCTCCCGTTGACAGCAAGGAACTTGTCGAACCTGGCCGACATGGGGGCTTCTTATTCAGGCGACGAATTACCTCTGCAACCGCCTCGGGGAAGGCCGCGACCGATTGCGAAGACAGTCTTTCGGCCAGGGCGCTGGACAATGTTGACCGGGGCGTTGCCGGGTGGCCTCATGATACGTTTTCGAGGGATGACAGTACGTTGCCGCCGGAGAACCGTGCGAGTCTCGGTGGCACGACCATGAGTGCGGAGGCGGATTCAAAGGCGCCGAGAAGTCTTGAAGACTACTCGTATGGTAACATTGACCAAGGCATGGGAGATGGCGGCTTTGATCACCTGGCCAAGGAAGCAGAAAAAGACTTTAGCAAAGATCCAGCTCACGAGTTCTGGAGCTGGGACCAGAGTAAACAGAGATGGGTGCATAGGGACAAAAAAACAGGGGTGAGCATGTGTGCCCCTGAGGAGCTGGACTGAGCGGGGTCGGGCGGAGCTTGTCGGACGTGTTGACTGCCATCGTGGCAAAGAATGTGTCTTTATAGAAGAGCTGTGGTTTTGGGATGCTTCGCAAAGCCTCAGAATATGCAGTCACCGAGTCCCATTAGTCGAGAATCTAAGAATTCCTCCACGTGTTCTCTGCTCTGGATTCATGTCCAACACCGCTCTCGAGGACCACAAGTCTGTATAGCGCCTCGAGGAGCCCAAGAACAGCACAGAATTGGTTGGCACTGGGCCCAACTATCCGGTGAATAACGACCCATCTCCGCAGGCGTCGTCTTAAACGCTTAAACAGACGTTGCTGGGGCTGGATGCATGGCCGAAATGATGGTCATCATGTTTCAACTACCTGTCAACTCCAAGTTCTACAGAGATGCCACGGCTGCGTGAGTGAGATGAGAACGGAGGGTTATGCGGTTGCTGCTGAGAGCCGGAGGATTCGTTTGCCGCGTCGGGCGCATCCGGCGTCCGGTCGGAGGTAGTATCACAAGTCCTTTGGGGGGTCGACGCGCACGTCGTCGCCAAAGACCGCGAGACGATAGCGCCGGGCGATACGAGGTCGCGGGGTTTGGCAGATTGCGAAAGGCCATTTTCGTTGTTCATAGTGTAGCGCCGGATACTTCGCCGTTCGCCTCAGCTGCTATTTTTGAATTAGTTGAATCGCAACATCTCGCTTGGGAAATCGGCCTCCGCTGCTCTTGCCGTCACGATGGTTATGTCGCGAGAGTTGTATGGCTTTGGTTACAACGGCGATACGCCCAGCCGACCAACCGGCGAGGACCTCCTCGAAGACCGCACTGTGGCCTGCGAGCCTAGTGGGGGCGGATAGCCGCCGGATGATGGAACGTACCCCCCCCCCCCCCTTCCTAACCATTGCTTGTCCCCTTGCTCGAGCCGCATGCCATCCCCGCCACACGTGGTGCAGAGTAGTTTCCCGTGAAAGCTCCATAAAATAGTCGAGGCGTTTGCTAGGGAATCGAGGGCTTGAGTACGGGATGCGGTGGCCCGACAGCGGCGAGATGCTACTTCCTCACACGCTATTGGATGGAGGCAACGTGGTTTGATTGGCGACGGTGGTAGCGACGGTGAAACTGTGTGCCCGGTCAGCCCCTCTATCACAGCTGCTGACTAAAGAGTCACGTAGCATGCAGGATAAAACCCTTCGATCAATCGCTGGAAACAATTTTTGTCTTCATTGTCTCACTCAATCACTTCCTCATCGCCATCATGTCGACAGATTCTATCATCGATTCCTTCCAGCAAGTGAATGCCAACACCTGGGTCATTGGGAAGACAATTTTGCTGAGGCGAGAAATCTCACAATCAGCCTTATCGTGGAGCGACGGTCACGGTCAATTCTTCACGATTTCTGAACCGAATGCCCCAGCGCCTCAGGGTCGAGCGATGTCCAACGTAGATGACATTCAACTTGTCCACCATATCGGTGAAAATTCAGCTGTCTGGAGAATTGGTGAGGCGTACCTCAAGGTCAAAACTGTGGAAAACCACAACGCCACGAGAGAGCATACCACTCTCGGATTCGTTCAGTCAAAAAACCCTGCGACATTCGATACACCGACTGTGATCCATCACCACGAACGCGACGGTCGGTACTTCGTTTTTCTAAGCCGCATGGCTGGAGAGACCATTGCGGAGGCCTGGTGGCACATGGACGAGAACACGAAAGATCGCCATGTTGGCATGGTGATTGACGCATGCAAAGAGCTGGCTTCATGGAAGGGCAGTGCTATCAGTGGTGTTGATGGTCTTCACCTCTCTGAGGAACGTCTTACCGGTGGAAACCGAACGAAGACCAGCCCTGAGTCCCTTCTGGAGAATTGCAAAGCGATGGGAATGGATTGCTCCGTTTTTTTGTTTTTTCACTGCGACATGGGCCCCGGGAACGTGATTGTCAATCGAGCGAATGGACGAACTTGTATTATTGATTGGGAAACAGCTGGCTATGTTCCGAAGGAGTGGATAAGAACGAAATTTCGTATTTCAATGGGCCTGAATCTGCCTGGCCGAGACGATGACTCAAAGAATGACTGGAGGCGACGCATCCAGCAACAGCTGGGTAATGAAGGATTTGCTGATGTTGCTGACGCGTGGATGATGTGGTCGAAGTCCAAAGGACAGGCATGATGCGCGGTACGAACTTGATGCCATCGAGGTTATCTTCTGGTGCCCATAATAGCTACTGGCTTTGTTAATCACAGATTGAATCAGAGACAGATAATGACTGACTGAGACAAGTCTTCAAACAGTTTGCGAAAGGGCAGTGCCACACTTTTCACAAGTGTCTCTGCCAGACATATTGTTGAAGCCGCAGCCCTGTTTTGGGCATTTGGCTCCGTCGACCAGCTCTTCGCGAATCGTAGCTGCCATTTTTTCTGTGAGGTTTTCGATGCGGTCAGGACTCAAATTTGACGTGGTATCACCTTTATTCAAGCGATTTGCAACCTCTGTTTTGGCGCGGTCGACGACTTCTTTTGTAGCAGATTACTATGCAAGAGATGCTGGGGTCGCGACCGGCTAGTGACGGCATCTCATGGCCGAAGGTGGCCTATCTCTCCCCTTTTCACTATCACTTTCCCACTCCTGGTTGGAAAACTTGCCGTCACGCACCACCAACACAAGCATGGTTCTTCTTTCCCCGCTTTGGGTGAAGTATGGCGTGCGAGATGGTTGGACGATGGACCCTGCAGGCAAGCCATCCCTGCTGTGTGTCTACCGTACTTTTCCTTGCAAGAGGCTTACTCTCGAGGCAAGATGACGCTAGACAAGCCAGTAGGATTTGGAACGTGAATTCGCCATCCTGCACATGGCTAACCCCATTCCCAACTTTGATGGCTGCAGATAGTGGTTGTTATCGAGTGCGGATATGTGGCATGAGTGATCCCATCGGCGGTCATCGACTGTTGTGTGGCAGAACTTGTATTCGGAAATTACATGAGTTTCGTGGCTCTTTGGGCTGCATAGGCGTGCAGGTCCGTTCTTTTCGAGAATAAATGGGGCAATACCTCCGCAAGGTCTGCACCGGCTGAATATCATGCCATCCGCTCTGATTGATGTCGCATGTGGGCCAATAGTGATTTTATCACTCAGTATACTAGCCTACGTTTAGTTCCCGCGCTGCCAACCAGTTCTCGCCATCAAGTGGCTGGGTCGAGGCTCAGAAACGTTGCATGAATTCGGGGCAGAGCAACTAGACGCACTATGCACCACATACTATCTATTGTCGTTGCCGGACCTTGTTGCATGCTGCTAATCAATAAAATTACTCCGAACCTGTTCTAATGGAAAAGTAGCGAGAAAGGTAATTGGGAAGTTCCAGATCTTGGCCAGTGGGTTATTGTATTGGGCGCCTCTGGCTAGTAATTGCGGGTAGAATCGAAGTACGTTGTAGCGAAGCTTGATGAAGCCTCAGACATGAATCCCGCCCTTCAAAGATCTATTCTCAAAAGCCCTGCGTCGAGGACTACGAGCGAAGATTAATCACTTAGTGTTATAGAGGCTCAAGAGCCGCACAGTGATGCGTCTGGCGTTCGGCCCAGATCTCTAGTGAACGCTATATCTTCGATGGGGCTGAGGATGAATAATCTACTATAGGCCTCCAAATACACCAACTGGGTATGACGAGCATTCAAGACTGACTACATGACCGGGCATGTCAAGTCCCCAGATGCTGTCATGCGCGACTGGGTCCCAATACCAGACAATTGCCCCAAACGATGCGAGAGCAGGACTTCCCGCATGCATGCTTTGATCGGTACCTTCTCCAGGCGAGGCGTCGTCCCCGTCCCATCAAGTGCGATACAGGAGTTCCAAGCAATGTTTATGTTGCTCAGGTGGCAGGTCGAAGGCGGTGCTGACGGCGTCTAGCTTTGGTGCGATCGTATATTGTACCCACGCGAGACAAAAGTCGGCCCAAGTGATGCTGAAGCCACTGGTACGGCTGTCGACTTGGCAGTGGCCATCCACAGACGCTGTGGGCTCGTCTCCTGGGTCAGCATTGTTCGTCTGCCGGCACAGGCACACGTGGCAGTACACAATCGAGAGAATTTGGATGCTGAAGAGCACAACCTAATTGTCATTAGCGCGCGTTCGGAAGGACGACGGAGCACTTGCCGTTGATGCAGGCGTGATATCCAGGATGGACGACAACACGGGCGCGCCGACGTACAGTGCCATCATGAGTCTGAGTTGACCGTATTTCGAGCTGAGTCCTGCGTAGAGAGGCGATCCCGAATAGGCTCCAAGGAAGGGGAGGTCGAGAACGCCGACGCTGAGGACGAGGGCACGGATAAGCCGCGCGTGCGGAGGGTACCGGGCGGCCAGGTGCATGGCCAGCACCAGCGTCACGCTTCCGGTGGCGACTATGCAGGCGGCACGGAGAGCCCCTTCAAACCCTGAGGACGTGAATGAATCAGCATGCTGCGGGTGCCAATAAGGTCAGAGGCTGCGCATACCGGGGATGCCTCTGTGCTTCATGTTGGGGCAGACGACCAAGACCACGGAGAAGAAGGGCAAGCACAAGTGCGATGGCTGAGATGCGTATGGCCAGAATGGTGACAGACATGGACGCAGTGTTTGTTGGACCCTCTGCGCAGTCAGCGGATCAGTCTGTCGAACGTCCAACGTCGAACGTCGACAAAGGGGCAACACATAAGTAGGAGAACTGTGTCGGTTATGGCCATCTGTTGGGGCGGCATCGTCGGGCAAGTGGCCGTCTGCAGGCGGTGAGCGTGTTGTTGACGCCAATCAGGGCGTGCGGCATCCGAAGACATTCCCCGTCTTCTCCATGGCGGTGATCGTCGGAAAGGCCGCCCGTTCGGGGGTCGTCGTGCGTCAGGGGAGCTCGACGTGGGCTGAAAAGCAATAATGGGACAGCCAACACCACGAATGGCCCGACACGTCAAGATGGGCGCCGTGCCGGCCGTCGTGGTGCGCAGTCGACCCCGGGGCTGATGCCCTGGCTCGTTCCGTTGGCGTCTTGCGCCTGCCGACGTTGGCACGTCGTTGAAATGGCCAATGATCGGCGCGCCAGGGATCGGCGCCATCTGGGCGTAATTCGACGCCGCAGTTGGGCCCACCGACATGGAAGCGGAGGGCTGATAGACCAACACCGGCTGCGAGAGCGACCCTGCCCCCTCCCTGTGCGGGCTGGCCAGGGGGGCGTGTCGGCGTGCGAGGTGACTCCAGGCTTCTGCAGTTGTGCTGGCACACCCCTGCACCACCGTCCCATGCCCCTGCTCATGGCGCGCACGCCCCTCGCGCTAGCGCCACGCAGCGACGCACCCGCGCGGCGCTCGCTACATCCAGGTACTCGTCGGCCCCTGCTCCGGTACGCCGTTCCCTGCCATCCGCGGGGCGGCGCAACGTCTGCGAGGCGACCGCGACAGGCCCGGCAACGACGCCAGCGAACAGCGCAGCGACGAGTGATGTCTGAATATGCGACCCCCGGATGATGATGGCCAACGCTGCGAGCATAAAGGAGCGACTTGGCGAGACACGGAGGGTTCAGACACGGCACGCTGAAGACACGGCATCATGGCCGTGAAACTGTCTGACCTCAACGCGAACCCGTTCCGGGCGGCTGCGAGCGCCGCAGAGACTCTCATCGTCGACGAACTCCCCTCGGAAGCAACCCTGCGTCTCAAATTCGACCACCTTGTTACCATCATTATTGCACTGCAGACTACGCCCTGCACTGGCTCGCGAGATCATCCGGACGAAAACGCGCTGCGTCGTCTCATCAGACGTGCTACCAATCTTCAAAACCTCTGCATCATCCAGCAAATCGCCCCAGAAGACTCTGAGAAGGCTTCTGATCGTTCTCTTCTCGGCGACCGGCCCGGCGTGGACATCAAATACATCCCCGCACACGATCTGGCGGCGGCCTTCGCGCGTTCCCCCCCAGGTCTCGCCAGCCAAAGCTGCCGTAGAAAGCTGGGCCGCAACGGTCGCCTCTGCGTGCGAGGTTCGGCCGCGCTCGCCTCTCGTTGAAGCGTATATGGAGCTGCCTGACGCAGCTCTGGGAGTCTACGAGGAAAGGTATTTTTTGGTCCATCCTCGCTCTGCACCGTTGCCCGCACGTCTGCTGACCGATCCGCAAAGCGTGGGTATACGCTGTCTTGGACTTCGGAGCCGACATCTGTCCTTCGACAGACATGACACGGGCAGACTGGCGATTGACTGATGGGCATCCACGAGATCCGTACCGGGACCGGACCGGTCACAAGTGGACCTTGGGAGTTGGAGGCCTGCATCTTGGAGATGGTGCATCTTCTTTCAAGCGTCCAGAGACAACGCTTTCGAACAATTGAAATTGGGGCGCTTGAAGGAGTCGAAAACTCGGGAAAAGCTGAGAATCCGGAGTTGAAGAGTAGCGCATGGGTCGAGACCTTTCACTCTTGTTATGCCATTATTTTTCATGGACAGCCCACCTTGATAACAAGAAACACCAAGTTGTCCCATGCATGGCGTGGCTGGCACCCTCATTCTGACGCGTAGCCAAGCCTCGGTGAGAGTCTGGCTGCTGGTGAATAAAGTCCCAATAGGAATTGCGTACTGGCCAAGGATCACAGGTTGCGGCCATGCACGAGTCATCCAGCTCTCACGTCTCCCGCATGGCAATAAGAAAGCCCGAGACTGGCTTGAAGAGTCGATCATGGCGAAAACAAGGCGGCAAGGCATACTCTTCGGCCCCGGGAAGGGCTGGGTGCTCTCGCTATCCATCGTCAAGGCTCTGGGCTGGGAAGGGCGATGTACGTGGTGCCAGCTGATGACCAGGCAAGGACTTGGCCATACGTGGAGAAAGACCACCGCCCCACGACCCGTGTACGGGATCAGCTCCATAGCAACCTTGAACAGGCGCTACTAGGCAGAAGCAAGGCACGTTGCAGCAGGCTTTTGCCCGGTATTAGCTACCCCGGCCGAGCTGTCCTAGCCGAAGCTCTACTCGCACAGGGAAGGGCTCGCAAATTCATGCTCCCGCCTGGAGAGATTGGTGTGAATGCACGTACTGCAATGCCTCACCAAGCCGATGAGCATATAAGGCCATGCTAGCCTGGTGCTTGTCACCGACTGTGACACCCGGTCCTTGATGACCAACACGACGACGCCATGCCCACCGAGCGCTCGCCTCTGCTTCCCCACAGCGCCAGCCACAGACCAGCGTCCTCCGCCTTCGGGGGCTTCTACAAAGCCTGGCACGAAGCCAAAGCCATTATGTCGAGCAGTACGTCCCACGCCCCTCCGTCATCTCACCGAGTTGCTGACATAGGGTGCACTTAGATCATCTTCACTGGCTCCTCGCCATCGTCCCTTTTGCCATCACTGCGCCCAACCGCAGCTGGAGCCCGGTTAAAGTCTTCGCCACGAACTTCTTTGCCATCATGCCTCTGAGTGCCGTTTTGTCGCTTGCAATCGAACGAATCTCGATGAACTTGGGCGCAGAACCAAAGGAGATGCTGAGAGCCACTTCGGGCAATGCTGTCGAGTTCGTTGTGGGCATTCTCGCTCTGAAGCACGACCTTTTCACTTTGGCCCGGTCGATAGTCCTCGGCTCTATCCTGTTCAGCCTGCTTCCTAACATGGGTTTATGCTTCTTCTTGGGCGGCATCGCCAATATGCGCGACAGAGTCACGGTTTTGGGCTCTGAACAGTGCTTCCCCCAAGGCACGGCGCAGACTATATGCACCGTGATAGCTGTGCCGATGACGTCGGTCGCCATGTCTGCCATTGTGAGTTCTCTGGTGATTGAACGCTTTAACCTTCGTCTGACACCAAGTGCCAGCTCTCTTCAGAGTTTGGCGATGAGCACCCCGCAAAGAGGGACCAGAGCATCCTCGCGTTTTCTCGAGGTGCCGCTATTATCTTCCTGCTTCTATACGTCACGTATCACTGGTTCAAGTCCCGCACACACTCCGATCTTTTCTGCGACGAGACTCCGCCTGACGAGACCGAGGACTCCGTCATCAGTATCGTTGCCGCAACCGCCGTTCTCGCCATCACGGTTGCCCTCGCGGTCGTCTGCGCCGATAACCTGGTCGGAAGCATCAACCCATTCGCCGAGGTCACGCATGTAGGGCCAGACTTTATTGGTTTCTTTCTTGTTCCCATTGCCATTAATGCGGCAAAAGCTTCGGCCGCGGTTGGAAAAGCTACGCGTAACAGGATGGATCTCGCGATGGACATCATCCTCAACTCCATCACGGAGACCGGGCTTCTCGTCGCCCCTTGCCTCGTCATTCTTACATGGGCTTTATTCCACAAATCCATGACCCTGCAGTTTGAGCTCGTACCGACCGTCACCTACGTCTTCGCCACGTTAGCTGCAGCTGTTGTCGTCAGAGATGGCCGGTCTAACTATCTGGAAGGTGCTTTGCTGCTCGGGTTTTATGTCATCATAGGCCTAGCTGTATTCTTCGGTCCTGTAGATGGCTGAGAGGTATGCTGATAGAAGCTTTGGGAGCCGAACCCATGACTTGTCGGAGAGGTCGACTTGCTGTTTGGCCGTGTGTGGCGTCAGTCCCTGATGTCGGCTCAGCTGATAACCACGAAACTCCTGTGATAATGTTGGGTAGAAACTAGCCCACGCAGGCATAAGAAGCGAGAGAAATCACAAGGAAGACAAAAAGACGGCAAGGGGTACTGAATATGTGGATTAATTGGTCACCCTTCTTTTCAGCAATCATTAGCAGCTCTGCTGTTCATTTCCCAACCGCCCTCACTTCTATGTCCTGCTGTGCTTCGAGAAGGATGTCCTTCATCAAGGAGTAGAGCCCAGGATCTGAACTGTCCCTCTTCCAACCCTTAGCGAATACCTTACTCCGCAGTTTGTTGACCCATGGGACTAAGGGCTGGTAGTACAAAGTGAAGTTCTCAGTAGCTCTTTGCTGGAAATACTCATCATCACCAACAATGCCCATTTTGAGTTCAGCCAACGTGTTGTCATTCTCGTAATTCCACCTATCAAACTCCGTTGGCCCAACATCTTTACCATCCCCGTCGTAATGAACGCATATCCAGAACAGGACCCAGAAGAACGACTCTAGGTCATGCATGAACGAATGCTGCTCGCCTAGCAACGCCCCGATTGCCATGAAGGCCCTTGTGCCGGTCTTTCCCTTGGCACCTGAAGCACCCTCTCGTTGCTCTCGAATAGCGAGGTCAAGGTCGATCAAGAACGCAGGCCAGGATGGGTTGCCACTGTCCTCATTGATCATGAGATTGTTGATGGATATATCTCTGTGGAGAATGCCTGCCTTGTACAAAGACTCGTGGCCCTCAATGCAGCCCACCAGGGCAGCAAGTAGTGCTGATCGAGAGCTCGCCTTGTAGATAGGCTTACCATAATCCCGGAGAATGATACGTCGATGAACCCGATTTGGTGGTATGATTAGTTAGAGAATAATTGGCAGTTGCGTCTTTCCTACCGTCCGGCTTGAGGTGGTCCACTGCTTGCAGCTCGCAAGTAGGGTCTCTGTTAGTCGATTTGAACGCATCCAAAAAAGCAGAAAGACCGCTGCCGATAGGGTTTCCCTTGATAATGTTTGAATCAGAGTGCTCTTCCATTGTAGGTGGGGTGCTGCTAAACGTGATGTTTAGATGACGGCTTTGCATCAGCAGTCGCGTCGCGGTGAGGTCGTCGCGCTACGCATTGACCACTCACCAAGCTGGGAGAACGTTGTTCCGATGACTGGCTGTGAGATCGATGCGGGACGATCGACCGGTCTCAGGGCGGAACAGCTGCATGCGATTTAGCATACAAAAACCCAACCAACAGTTAGAGGCAAATCCTGCCTCATCGTTGTACCTGTCAAGGAGAACAGGCAATTCACGCCACGTCCTGGTTGAGCCTGCTCGAAAATTTATCCGATGCGATGCTAGAACAACGTGCTTTGTCAATCATATTCTCACCACGTGCTACCCATGGTGAACGTCATCTGTATCGTTACTAGCACCGCGAAAAGACGAATCTAGGCAGACAGAGCAACCTGAAATTGTGTATACCTTGCTATGGTCGTGAGAACCTGCAACAAGCTGCCAAGTTTAAGTATATATAGGCACCCGCGTAACACAATCAGAAACCGTCCCAATATTTCTGCAACCCCGCATTCTTTGCAGCAATGCCGAATCAACCAAGCCATCTCATTCCTCGCAACTACTACTCACGGCAGGTGACCGACGATGTCCCCATAACTTCCGGCGTGGACTGGTTGTGAAGTCGGTTTGTTGTCGCCACGAATACGACCACTCTTGTTTGGAGGCTCTCCATCCGCACCCGCCAGCTCCTCCGCCCCGGCAACCTGCTCCACGTCGACTGAGCCCCCGAGGTAGCGGTGTTTCCTCTTAACGGGTATGGCAATGGACTTGACGTGCTTCTGACGTCCGCCACGGGTAGCCCAGTAGTCATCAACAAGCTCGCGCGCGTTCTGCAAGACTTGATCCTCGGGCTCCCACGTACGCTCATGTGATCCGACCCAGGCGACATGCAGCTTCACAGTACCGGTAGCCTCCTGTTTGTGTTTCTCGACCTTGAGCACGTGCCAAAGATTTATGTCGACCATAGCGCCTTCGCGACCGCCCTCTACGGTGTCCCAGTATGCAAAGAGTGCTTCCTCCGCATCCTCTTGGATGCTTGACTCGGGTTCCCACGTCGGCTTACCGTGCATCCAGCACACTCGCATCTGGAAGAGGGTGGGATCATCAGGGTCGCATTGATGACCAACGATGGCTTCGATGACGAAGATGCCGTTCTCAGGGTCGTCCGCATCATCCTTGGCATCAGCAGCATCCGCGGGTTGAATGGAGTCGGTGGTGTCTCTATTTTCGATGGCGATGGCAACGGTGATCTCGGCCCCATCTGTGGCTGGGGTGGCAACTGTGGCAACTGTGGCAACTGTATGTTAGCTTTGATTTCCTCGCGCAATGTGGAGTGTCCCCTACCATGAACCGCCTCGTCCTGTCGGTCAGATGGCTCAGACAGGTAGCCATCCTTCGCCTCGACAGCGGCGTCGGTACGGCTAAGGTCCTTTCCAGCCTTCTCCTTGCTCGCTGAGGTAGTCGTGCCTGTGCCGCCAGGACTACTCGTCGGGGTCTTCTAGACAGGTGACGGCAGACTGGGGCGCAGGTCAACTGACTCAGGTGTGCGAGCGGTCTCAGTATCGGGAGTAGGACCCATGACGGCTGTGGGTGCCGCAAGCGGGAATGTAGCTTTTGAAGAAGGTGCCTCGGGGACGGGATCGGGAGTGTCGGAGCTTCCTAAAGAAATAGAAAGCGAGACGCCTGAGTGTTGGGGAATTTGCGGCGCTCTCACGTGGTCGGTAAGGAAGGATGTGGTGGACGGCTTTGAGGTCCCTTGGAGACGGGGTATGTGCGTGTAAGGAAGGAACAAATTGCGATGGTCAGTGAGGGTCGAGGCAAAAGTGCGGAACCGACTCGGAGTATTTGTGGTGACGGATATATAATAGTCCGCTGGGATCACCTTACGTCACGGTAAGAGGGCTGGAGAGACTCTTGCCCTCTCATTGGTCAGATTCTGCCGCACATGGCCTGGGCGGTGAGCTCGGCAGTATCCCCACAGATACAGAAACGTACGGCCAAGTCGTGATAACACCAGCTAGCAGCATCAGCAAAATGACGGCCAACTAGAACGGACACAACACCATATGTTAGATTCGGGTGGAATTTCAACATAATCGACCACCCTTAGCCGCATCTTTCCTTAAGAACCGAGTCAACCTGATCGAAAATTAGGGCAAGGCGCTTCCTTTGGGGATAAGAAAGGCCAAAAAGGCGAGGATGAAGTGGTGGGCTCTACATCAGTCTGGTAGTTGAATCGACGCATCGAAGATCTCAAGCCTACGGGATGAGTGGATACAGGTAGATCCGTCCAGGCTGTCGGAGCCACGGATGGCCCGCAAGGTTGCCACGATTGACCAAAGGCCATCTCTCGAAAGCCAGGTACGGCCTATCAGCGTTACAGATGCGCCAGGCGAACTGGCGTAAAGACGGACGGAAAGTTGTCGCTTCATCGGTGAATACCAACGGCACAGGAGAATGCAGGGTGATTCAAGATGAACTCGCGCCCGTTCCCTCGAGCGGTCTGACTTGCGTATCGTTCCATCATCAGAATGCAGTCAGGTATGCTTTGTGAGCTTCGGGACGTCTCAGGTAGTTCCTAGCGAACGTTGGATGTCGGTAATACCCTTGAAGACGCATCTTGGTCGATTAACCAACTGCCCCCGACAGTGGAGACCTCGACAACCTAGAAGACGGGTTCGCAAGGCAAGGCAAACCTAGATCTATTGTAATCAATTGCCGCGTGGCACGTCTTCAGTGGGCATGTTCCAAGCGCCGTATTTCAGGACGGTCTTCTGTGCTGAACAAGTGACCGGGCTTCTGCTCCACAGGAGCTGCCATGCCATTAGTGCGAACTGATTTAGATATATTGAGGGTGCCTGCTCTGGAATTCTGTTCAAGGCTGAGGTGTAAGGGTCTAGGACAAGGTCGGTGCCATTGGTCTAGCCTACTACTACGAGCATTCCAAGCTGGAGGATAGAAGAACCATTCTGGGAAAGAGTGGTGCCCTTCTCATCTTTAAATACATGTGAGTCTTCTTCCAGAAGCT